>NW_019384360.1:103048-155812 GCF_000671375.1 Centruroides sculpturatus | reverse complement strand
AGGGTGCGACTATGCAGACGCGAGCGAGCGAGAATATGTGGCGAGAAGAGGCGAGACGCGATAAATATCAAAACCTGTCAGATATGTGCGAGAACCAGAAATTCGCTCTCACCAGCGTTACTTCTCACTTCTCGTTTGTGCATGGTTTTCCTTTGCGAAAACTAAATCGCTTGCAACCTCTCGCTCGCTCTAAATTCGCGTCTGCATAGTCGCACCCTTAGGCTTGCATTAGGCACCAAATTATATAGAGTAGTCCTGGAGGGTTTCTTTGCTAGTCAAAAACATAGATACTATAGCCTGTTTACTACAAAATGATTGGCAAAATACAAGAATATTTATTATTATAAAATTAAAATTCTATCTTTTTAAAAATTCATCGTCAGAGTAAACTCATTCTGAAATATCTATCTTTTGAATACTGGGCATCATCTGGCCAAGATTTGTGAAACAAACTGTACTACAATTACTTGTCTTCAATGATAAAATACTCTTCCACAATTCATCACAGATAATCGGAATCTTGGTTAACGGACTCTACTGTATTATTAAAAACAGTTTTATGTCTGTTCATTACTTGAGACATTATTTTTGCCTTGCAAAACAAAACCATTAAAAAGAATTATTTAAAATTATACTGTTTTCTTTCCCTCTTTCCAGTGTTCTATCTTCTTTATTCTCAAATTCTGCTTGTCATGTTTCTTTTTTCCTAAAGTTTCAATCTCAATACAGTAAAAAATCAGTTTAATGTGCCTTAAGAGTGCATGCTGCTTAAGACTTTGAGTATGTGTATTGTTTATAATGTACCGGGTATTGTGATGTGTGATGTAATTTATGGAGAGTACAGTTTATAATGTAACACACCCCATTTCATTCGCTCCTACTGATCTACATAACACTCTAAACAGCTAAATAGTGAATCAAAGGAATTATGAATTTTGAAGTTGATTTGATATTAAGAATTAAAAAATTTTAGACAAATCAGTTTAAACCTTGTTAATGTTTTGTTCGTTAATACTGTATTAATTTATTATTAATCTGTGTTGTGTGTCCTGTTCCAAATGTACAGGACACTCAGGCAGTCTGTAAAGATTTGAAAACTGAGTCACTTGTCCAACATTCAGTTCTGACAGTTAATAACATGTCAAAAGAACTATTGAAGAGGAGAAGGACCGCAATTTCCTTGAAACATTGAAATCTCCCATAGTTGCAACCTAATAGATTCCATGAAATGTTAAACATAATGTTCATTTTAATAAGTTAAAGAAAATTTTGAGACGCAATTAATTATGAAAATTTCTTCATCCTCAGGAAGAAAAGTTCCCGGATTGCAACGCATGCATTGCAGTTACAAAGCCGATTGGCAACTGATTCCGAGGGACGAAGAGGAGAAGTATTACTCGCAGCCCGTGGAGGAAGTTCCCGTAAGAGTCAGACCCAAATATAAACTGTTGCCTCCCGTGATGGAGATGTCACTGAGACAGCAGATGCAGATGAAAGGTAAAAAGGTAGAGGACGAACTGAAAATGGAAATGGTATACAAAGAAGATATCCGGTTTTACAGGGTGGAAACAGTGGAAGAGAGGCCCCTGCCGTCGTCTTACGCGTCTAGTTTAAAACCTGAGTTTCTAGTTGGGATTAAAAACATAGAGAAGTGAGAAAAACATTTACTATAAATGGTAGATATGTATTGCCATCATACAAAGTTGTAAATAAAACACAGATTTTGAATTAGAAACGTGTAAAATCTTAAATTTAATATACAGATGCCCCCGATTGTCAATTTTACAAATATAAAAATAGGAATTCTTAAAGCTGGGGCTTGATACAGAGGGGTCAACCTATGCACTCTTCCAGTAATGGAGGAGTGTTAAGCTTCTGTAATATTCATATGTTATAGAAACTTAAAGCATTCCATTCGTAAAGTTTAGAATTTCGTGTAGTGTAAAATTTAGTCAGTCCCCGTCCGTTGCTGGAAGGGTGCGTAGGTCGATCCCGATACGTATAAAAAGAAAATTACAGAATTTTCCATGACTAGTGGCGATGCTTTTATTACTAGGATGAATCCCATTAATCTAATGGTGCTCTAAAATTATTTGGGCTGTAAACTGAAAAAATCGTTTAGTTTTGGCTGAACTTTCACAAATGCACGTATGAAAATGATAACCATTTATTGAAAAAGAAAGTAACAATTTTAAAGAATTACAATTATTTTGACAGCCCAACATGCCATTGTTTCAATGACACGTTAATAAATTATATTTAACAATAACCTTAATCCAAGAAAGCCTCCTTTGGTTAAAGAAACTTTGGCACGGATTATACGAGTTTTTGGAGGACGGGCGCGCGCACGCACGTGTTTCTTCCAGGTGAAGAATTACGGCTTGTTTTACTTTCACACCTAGATTTTCCGTGGATTAAGATGGTGAGATAGATCCAGCCAATCGTTATGCCAAGGCTACGCTCGGGCGTTGCATATGAAGAATGCGCGCATTGCAAGTACACAATGCGATTTTGAATAAAAATGAAAGAATAATTCATGTTACGGTCAACAGACTGTCGACTGTAACATCATATTATTAACAAAGAAAATGCTATTGTATTTTCTTGTCTTGTAGTAGGTAGTTGAGCACGAGCTTCTAGGCTATATCACCCCGTGGTAAAGTGTGGCGTAATAGTAGTAGTATGTGTTTATGATGCCTTCCGGGAGGTCTTTTAAGGGTAACTGGCCCGTATTCAGGCGTTACAGACGTGCAGGAAACTCGGAAAACCCCACATGGTCTGGGCGAGGTGCGAACTCCCAGTGTTCAGGGAATGGAACCGTTTGGCCACTGGTGGGCCCGATATTTATATTCCTCGAAAAGCGAAATCGCGACCGGTGGTGTGGCAAAATGAGTGTTATTTCACCAGGGTTTTAAAATAACTATGCGACTCCATTACCGTGTTTTAATTCCGTCGTGTAAATCGTCACCTTTAGGGACTGTAGGGGCGGGGGCCACGAGCCACAAAGTTATGTTAGAAATGAAGAAACTGTGGTTAAATATTGGTACCCCATTGGCAATTCGATTATTAATTGACTTCTATAAAAGAATAACGTAATTTTCGTAGTCGTGCCCACCTAGACACGTTGGGTCGCGTTATGTGAAGCCCTGGGATGGGATGAAAAACATTTTTTTAACCAAAAATCGAAACAAAAACGAATCTCGATCTTCGCGATTAATTAAAATTAAGGGAAAGGGAAAAATAAAATTAATATTAAAATCATGCGAACAAACGAGAGAAATTAGTAAATTAAATTCTTTAAGACAAGACCAACAAAAAGGGGAATGTTAGTTAAGGTACACGGTTCGTTCACCACCGAACGAGACTCTGTCCAATTGTATTAATAAACAATCGTCTTTCTGGGGAACTGATCTGGTCAATTTCACCTGGTAACAGAAAGATCAATCTGGGACCGAGAAATGGGATTAATAACCAATAAAGTAATGATTTGCGAGACGAAAAGATATTTAAGCCCAGGCCACAAAAATCTTCGTTCTTTGCCATGGCGTCCCTCATCCCTAGACTTTCGTCTTTGAAAACTATGCGCCGAAGTACGCAAGGACTTAAACCGTTCGTGACTATGAACTTTTTGTAAATTAAATTGTTTAATAAATGGGTTGTGTTGTTTGTAAACGAGGCATCTATCTCTGACTCAACCCGCTCCCACGTGTCGTTGACTGTTACTGCTCGGCAGTTCAGAAGGCAATGGAGACGATAACGATATCACATATCGTTATTTTTCGTTTTTAAATTCCCCCTCGGACCTCTCAGTTATCCTATGGGCAAAAAAGAAATTGCCTGGACCCCAAATCAATCTTTTATTAAAAAAAAAATACTCTCCCCGAAAAATATCTGAAGTCAACACTGTACAGTACATGGGAACTCCTAATTCAAATTCGCCCGGGCTCCGTGAAGTTATAACGAGGGGGCCTGCCACTGCGGAACCCTTTCATGGGCCCAGCCGTGCTCACCATGGGCAAAGAAGAACGACCCTTTTGATGATCCTTCTTCCTTAAAATTCCAGTGGCGTGCCGTCATTAGAAGCGTTGGAAGCGCCGCTTCCCTTGTATTTTATAAAAAATAAATACATATTAATTTTAATTATATGAAAATAATCGCACAATATTTTATTATAACCGCATTACGTATCTTATTACAAATTTCTATACTATACGTGAAAAAATAAATAAATAAATAAGATTGCTATTGTATATTCGAATATTAGTGGCGTGTACAGAAAAAAACGTGTACAGTTCTTGTATAATGGTAAAAAAATTAACCGTTATTTTGACAGCATCATTTACAACTAAATTTAATGAATGAGAGAGATGCACCAGGTACAGAAAAGGCTCTAGAATTTATTTTCCTTAAATTTACGATTTATGTATCCGTTGTCGTAAAAATTTGTCTTTCCACTTTTTTCCCGAGACTACAAATATTCGAGTACAAAGTAACTGGTTTCGACTTATTTCTACTTAAGAAGTAGTTAAATAATTAAGCGATTAGGGAATTGGGGACGTAAACAAAACCCTGATGAAAGAGCCGGAATTTTACTTAAACAAAAGCCTAACCGGACCAATATCTAGCCGAGTACAGTGGGACTGATTTCTTCGTAATATTAGATGTAATAAAGACAGAAATTTTTCCAGTTCAATGAAAGTGAGTAAAAGTTGTAAATTTTGGAAATTTCCGTGGACACCTGGTCTTAAAACGAATTACAGTAGTTAGAAAACAAATGACTTTTAAGTTTAACAAATTTAGATTTTTACAGCTATGATGAGAAACGTTTAAAATTTACAACAACCCTGTCGCGTCCTTTGAGATATACTAGTGATGAGACAAAAGAGACATTAACCGGTATCGGCACCCTCGGGATTTGGCAAGCATGCACCGCACCGCACACCTACCAAGACCGTCTCTGATTCCATCCACGAGCCACTGGTAGGGAGCAATTTTAACTAGGTGGATTGTTTTAATATTTAAAAAGTAAAGACTATTTTACGTTATTTTTATGTACGTTTCTTCACAAAACTATATTTATAATTTTCTTTAAAAGTATATTCATACAATTGAATATTTTGTACCAGGTATGTATAATTGTATATCATCACACATTTTATTTTAACAAGTAAGTTTTTATAATTTTATTTTTAATTTTAGCCCTTATATTATAGCTAGCAATTTAGAATGTAATTGTGATATCGAAAATTTATTTCAAAAAGTTTTGGCTCGAGACCATATAATGAAAAAGAAAAAATTTGTTCGACATTTTCATGATAAAATTTATGAAGATATAAAATGGCTTTGTGGATGCATAAAAATGCAAAATTTGTTTTGTTGGCCTTGCCTACTATTTTCAAATAAAATTAGTGTGTAGAATGAGATTGGCTTTGACGATTTAAATAATTTTAGTAAAGCTGGCAAAAGACACGAAAATCCTAAATCTCCATCGATTCTTTCGTAAAATTGAAGCAATTTGGAAATCAAAATAGAATAGAATTTAACATTAGTAAACAATATAAACTAAATGTTGAAAATTATAACAAAGTTATGGCTAATATATTATATTTTAATTAGTAGATGTTATTGAAGTGAGAATTGGCATTTAGAGGGCATAGAGAATCTATTAAATCAAATATAACAGAGTTAATTATATTGAACTCGCTTATTTATTAAGTGCGTTAGATAATCTATTAATTAAAAATACATTTAGAGAAGTTTACGGTTTTTACTGGCTTATCGAACAAACGAATACGAATGGACCCTAGACCACCACTGACTGATTGCCCCTGGAAGTCGGCTTGTTACAAAAACACAGCTTCCCTATCATCAAATGTCACGGCACGCTCCTGTAAAATTCTCTCTTCACCCTGAAATTTTCTGAATGTTAAACAAATTACAATTTGACATTTTCAAATGGGAGGATCCCGGTAATTTTGACCCTATTCTTAATGAAGGGTGCCCTACGAGTGCCTTTCGCGCCCGTCGGGTATACTGTGATGGTGCCCAACATGTTATATTGCAACGATGCCCAAACTGTGGCATGCGCCTCTTCAAGAGCTTAATTGTAGCTCAACTAATAAATATTTCTAACAAAGAGTAAATAAAAAAAATTTAATAAATACATTATGATCCTGAGATTCTTTTCATATTTTCATACCAAGAACATTAGATGCGGCTCCCAATATTTTCAGGTAAGTAACTAGGGCTCTTACAACAAAAAATCTGGGCACCCTGTTATATTTTATTAATGATACTCCCGACTAAAGATATCGAAGGGATGTCGATCAAAAGTGGCATCCTTTTCGCACTAAATGTGAAGTCTTATAGATTTTTAATGGCGAAAGGGTGCAATGCAACGCTCGGGCATTCTGCCAAGGGGCCCAGGACGACGCTGTGGGTAAACTGGCCCCCTATTTAGGTGTTATACAGTGAAGAAAACCACGAAACTCGTCGGTGAGGTCCGAACCCGCAACGGTTTCTTCCACTGGGCCACGTGAGGATTCCGTGACGTAAAGGAGGAAATTATTTAGAATTTCACGGAGTAAATATTTAAAATTTGTATAAATAATTACGATTAAAATTAGAATTTATAAATATTTAGAGGCGGAAGTTCGACAAAACGATCGATTACGTAAACAGTCTGCGAAAACAAATGCCACCTCCAGCTTAGTGTCATGAGAAACTTAAATTTGAAAGCGTTAATAAGAGATTTTAACTGATCCAAATTAAAAAAAAAGAGACATTTTAGATGCAAAAAATTAATTTAAAAACCCACCGATTTTTTTGGTAGAAAGGTAGAGATTTGTTTACCACAGACAATTTACCCGAGACATTCTAAAATTAGCACACGAGGCACTTGCCAAAAACAAAACAAGAATGTCACAAAATCGAAGCGTAAAAATCTAAAACAAAACTGCAGCAGATTAATGCCGCGCGGAGTACTTCGCGTATTAATTTGCATATTCGCTTACGTCACGGCAAATTTGGCGCACGAATTTATTACATGTTTTTTTTTCTTTTTTTGAACGACGGACACGTGATTAGCCCGGAGATTATCGCAATATTTGATTGGCAAAACGGAAATAATTGATTCGTGGTAGGTGCTATCAGAATATTCGTTGTAAACACGACAATCAAGGAGAGGCGGTTATCGGCGGAGGGTACAAAGTCCGATCCTTTGTAAGCTATGAGATGACACCTCGGTACTGTACCTGGGTATTATGGTCACTTAAATCCAATTGTTGCACCGATTTTTAAAGGTGAGTAACGTATTATTTTCAAATTTAACAGGCCCTTCCTTCCCCTTACTTAATATCACGTGGTCTTCGAGGGGGGCTTTTTTTTATTTTAAACTCGTATAACGTAAATTAGTGTTGGGAAATTGATACTTACACTCGACTCACCCCCCGTTAAAGTTATTTAATAGTTATATAAGCCTCTAATTTTAGTTTACGACCTTCGATAGGTAGGAAATTTTCTTTTGGGGGTCGTAAAATTCATGTGTTTGGACACCATCCAAAGATCGTAGGGTATCTTTATCGATTTCTCTATCGTTTTATATATGTATAAGCTACACACACACGTCTTTCGCCTGTTATTCTAATCTTGAAACGTGTTACGAAATGGGCGCATACCTGCAGATAACACTGGAATACATCCCATTTTGAAAATAAAGACAAAACTTAGTCCGAATTTGTCCTATTTTTACTCCTTCCTTCTTGACAGATGCGTAACGTCCTATTGTTTAGGTAGTTATGCTTTACAAGGCATAAACTTCATTTTCTTTCTTTTTTTTTTTATTGGTCTTTACAGAGTCATGGTGCAGTTATGCTTCCACATGTTACATGTATGCTTTGTCTTACTAATTAGCACATTCCAGATGTGTAGAGGTGTGGAAACGAAGAACTGGAGTCGTGAACGGTATCCGAACCCACTCCTCACTCCTTCGAACTGTTCGCGTAACGATCCGTCCTACGTCTGTGATCCGGATAACGTACTGGGAGATGGAGAAGGTGATCGTGATCAATTTCCCGGTTTATCTCTCGATTTAACGCCATTTTACACGTGTTTTTTTAAATGTTTACAGCCGATAAATTGGACTTCATTATAACGAGGATACGTAACGACACGACTTGCATCTGTTCCGGGTGCGAGTTACGCCATCCCGGAATTACAATAGCTGTGGCTCTGATGAAAAGCATGGAAAACGATGAGAGGTAAGTTACGCTCGCTGACGTAACCGTGACGCTTTGTGATTTAAAGCAATTAAGTGGATTTCTTGCAGCAAATCGGGTGCGGAAAATGCGAAGGATTTTGCAGTTTATTTGCTGGAAAAGTGGAATTTCGGGCGATGCGACGACGTCGTCGTCATCCTTGTTTCGTCCGTCGATCATCAGGTACGACGTTACTCTGCTCGAATATGTCGTTACGGTAGCGTTAACGGTCCCGGGTGACCTCTGAACTGTTTTATTGAAGTTCGTCCGTCCGAACGGCAATTATAATAAATAGCGTTATCGTGCGAATATTCACACGTCCGGGGGGAGATTTGTCGTGTTTTGTTCGCTGTTACGCCGCTTTAAATGTGTAACGTTCAAGGTCGCGTGCACTTTAAACTAGACTTTCAAAACTGATGCATTATTAAACATTGGATATTCGCCGCGATGATTATTCATCCGTTTGTATACACACGGTTCGAGTGCACAATTCATTTTCTAGAATAGGGTAATTAAATTGTAATTAACACTCCGCAGAACCGTCCAAAGGTTATATTTTTATTTAATTTGTAAAAATATAAGTTCCTCCCGTAGTGTTACTATAGTGTTATTTAAATATCCGGTATAACATTTTAAAACGGCTCATAACTGTTTATTTTTTATGATAAATCAAATTGATAAAGTTAATTTCTCCTAAAACTGTTGCCAGTCGCTATGACGACTCTCACAAAGGGAAAATATTCGAGTAATTGTGTTTGTTAATGTCTTTTTTTTAATGTTAGAGTAACACCCGTTGGGCAAACGGAAGGGCCTCTTACCTGTTACAGTTTAAGGCCTGGAATCTAAATTAAGTGTAAGTGACGAGGAAACATTTGAATGAAGGGATCGATGCTATTAAATGTTGGTGATAATGTCGAGGGGGTGGGGAGATAAAGGAGGTCATGTGTATCTCCAGTAGGGTCTGATTTAATAAAGATTTTACTCGTTATTAGCATTTACAATTTTTCATAAAACCCACCCCTACCCTCAAAATTATGCTTTATAATATTTAAAAAATATTATAACAGATGGGCCACCAAATGGTGCCGGAAAAGTTAAGCAACTCGTTGCTGGATTTGATTTTACATTTTGTCTTTGGAGATCTGTTGTGGAGCTTGTAATGCATAATGTAACATTACTACAGTTCTGAGAAGCGCAGGCGGGGTATCATTTTTTTTGCCGTGGCAAAGAATTGGAGTCCGAATTCTGGGTTCCTAGTTTTCTATATCTAGTGTAGATGAACACTACTACTAGTAGCGAGTGTTGTTAATTCGAATTTTGTATCTTTCAGTCATACGTGGCTTCGGGATCGACCGTGTTCTCTGTGCTGTCCAAAGAATTGTCCGATAAGATCTTTGAATCTAGCAGGGCTCACTTTGACAATGGATATTTTTATCAGGGATTGGAATCCATCGTGGAATCTTATTATGACGTCCTGAGACGAAAGCAGCAACAGCAGCAGCATGTCGCGACATACAAAGAAAATAAAAGAACCTTTAACGACAGAGACATTACCATTGCCTTGGTGGTGTCCGTGGCCACGTTAGCGGCGCTGCTGGTATTCTTGGCCATACTGTTGTACAGGATGAAGAAGAGACAACGGAAGACAACTTTGAGAAGTAACTTAACGAGATGGCACAATACCAAACAGATGAAGTCAGACGATTACAGAATCTGCGACACCGACGACCGTTCGGACTGCAACAGCGAGGCGGAATCCATTGAAGAGAGGGACGATGCCAATCGAACAATCGGAATGTTCCCTCCTACCAAAAGGCAGTTGAGTGCAGTTATGGAAGAATCCGAAAATGAAGAGGAGGAGGAGGAAGACGTGGAGAGCGAAGAGAGATCGAGGACATTGAGTTGTGATCAGAAGAATAATGTTAACAATATACCCAGAATACCTCGTTTTCAGCATTGTGACAACCAGTTTTCTGCAGAAAAAGATTTATAAAAGTTTTTTTGGATAAGATATAATAAATTTTAGAACCACACAAATTTGTACATGTATAATGAAACATACCAAATTAGAGTTTCCCAACTGTTAAATTCTTTAAATGAGTCCTAGATGCAAAAGAAGATAGAGGGTATAAGAACACAACATTTTCATTTCCTTTATATTATGGCAAAACCTATTGAAAATGGAATCGAACACACCAGCTAGAATTTTCCATTTCATGAAGGGGTAGTGCATTTATTAAATTTATACTTGAGAATGAAAGAGAATGGCATTTGGCATTGTCATTCTCTCTTGATTGTAATTTTGTTGTCTGGAAAGTAGCAGTGACAAACGAATTGAAAATCCATCATTGAGGAGTGACAAGCCCATGGATTAGGGCATTGTGATTTAGAACTTAGTCACTGTTATGTCAAAAAGTTTTGCTTTACTTGGATAATGTTACACAGTGGGTTCTCAAAAAACTTTCTGGCCAATACTACTAGACTATAAATCTCGGAATGGAACTGTTTGGGAATTTAATTTTCATTTTATGGCCAGTCTGTTTTAGATGGCTTTTACTGTATAAATATTACTAGTAAAATCGATAGTATAAAAAGCAATTTGGCCCAGTAAATTAGGATTAGACAGGTATTTTCTGTATAAATTGTCATTTTTAATTGATCCTTCCTATATCTAAATCATACCCTTTGCCAGTTTTGCTTCTTTCCTCGTCATGAGAGGAAATTGTCTTAATCTTTTTTCAACACACTTCAATCCATACATTAGTTTTACAACTTACATCTATTTTTCATCTGTCATCAATTTTTAATAATACAAGTCAGATTCTCACTTAAATAGTATTGTACAATATTTTGATTTGGTAAGTATTTAAATTTTCAGGAAATGAGATCGCAAATAGAGGTGTACATATTACTCTCTTCCTACAAATCAGAATGGAGATCTTTCTCAGAAAATGAACATAAGTGTAGTCGAGGTATGTCACAGCTATTCAAATGAACAAATTAATAAATATTGTTTTATTTTTTAAAAAGAAAGATAAATCGTAATGTGGATAATAAAACATATGAACTTTACGTGTTATGATACATCAATTATTTCTTCTTTTCAACTTTAAAAAAGCCTGAAGTGTTGGAAAAGTATTTTCCACTGGTCTCGTTCAATTTCTTTTCTGCGGCTTGAGGATTTACAATTTCTAAACCCTAAAAAGAAAAAAGAAAAAAATGTGCGTAAGTGGTCCATATTTTATTTGTTTGGTCTGAAGAAGCGACTATTTACCTGAAGTGGCGTGAATGCCACACTGGATGCCGTTCCAGAAATCTGTCTCCTGACGGAGGTGCTGCCTCCCCACACTTGTTGCTTTTGAAGATTTTTCTAAAAATTATTATGAAACAAAAATTAATTATAAAAATGTCCTAAAATACAGTATACTCTTATTAATATTGACACCTATGTTTTGGTGTATGCCAAACTCTGCTTAAGGAAAATTGGGTTGATGATTAATGTTAAATTATGTGAATAATATACTAAATAATATCGGTTAACTGAAGCAAAACGGTTGTCATCATCATCTACCAGAATTATTGTTATTGATTTCATAAAGTTTTTGACAAAATGTAAGAAATTTTGGATTTTGGCTGATTTCCGTGTTCAGAATTTCAAGAGATTTGTCTAGAAACACTTATATTGTGGGAAAGTACTGTATATATTTATATTGTAAAAATATTCCCTTAGATAGAAAACAAAATATAATTGAAGATTCTGGCACTTTTTTTAGTGTTCTCAATTCAACAAAAGCTACAGGACAAATAAGAATTGCAGTTGTACGATAATGTTAAACTACAAAATTGCAGAATACTCGTTAATGTCTGTCTTATGGACGGACGGTCCCACTGGTTGTCTCTAACAGGATTATTATTAGCATGTATGTATTTTCTCATTTGGCCTTGTCCAGATTCAATCAATCAAATTATTAAAAGGCAAAAGTACATTATAAGCTAGAAGGCCAGTCACAGTAATACAATGTCTCGATTGTTGTGACCATAATAAATTATGGAGGTTTGGATTAAGTTCCCCATGGTAATTAGCTACTGTCCTTGTCTAACAAGTCTAACTGACTTGTTTGATAATTTAATTCTGTGATAATATATGTTGTAAGTGGCAGGTGAACAATACAGAACATTTCCCAAACTGGGATCTGCAGACTAGTTCAAAATGATCCACAAAACATTCATACAATATATAGTAATATGTATCTTTCCACTCAAAATGTACTGATAGAATTACAGTTTTGATATAAAAAATTACTTATTTTCAATATGATACATTACGAGTCAGATCATTACACAGTACATTGCATTCCTACCAGTATGTGTGTATGTTGCTTTGTGAATTTGGCTAATAGAAAACAGCTGGAAAACTGAAAGCAAAGCTTTTGTATGGCAGGTTATGTGATTTTTAAGGCCCTATGCAATAAATTTCAAAAATATCTAAAAAATTTATTGTAGTGTTTTTCATGAAATTTGCGATCTGTATAAAGATTACGTATGCACAAACTACATTTATGCATAGACACAAAAGATCCACGCGTCTCAATGGTTTGAGAGTTGCCAGTACGAAAAAAACTCACATTATACCATTCAAGTTTTTTCCACATTAAATTTGTATGAGATTAATTAAACATTAATTTGACATCCAGTATTATGTTTTATACAGCTTAATTAATTTTATGCCAAAATTCTTCGACACCACTCTGACTCATATGCTGTTCTTGTATCATTCTATACAAAAAATATTCCTATTTCTACTTACAAAATTCATATTACTGTATAACAAAATAGCAACTGGATTATTTTTCTATACAGAAGCACAAAGTTTCCTTTCTGAAGAGTTATTTACAAATTAGATGTAACCAATTAGTTTTTTCCATTACTAAATTGATTACTATCTAAACCCTTGATTATAATTTGATGTGTGTTCCATATTATTAATATTTTTACCTGTAGGGTCTTGGATATTCGGACTTTGGTCTTTTCGTCAATCTGGGGAGCTCTTATTCTGCCAGTTCCGGATTTTCCGACTTGACCTAAACTAAATCCTAAATCGTCCTGATAAGCATCTTCTTCTATCTGGAATGAAATATTTGAAAAAATTCAGTTATTATATAAATCTTAGTACTAAATGGGGAAAAAGGTATATTAAAACAATTGAACATTAAATTGAAAATTAATGGACTTGAATGCCGAATTATTTAAATTTGTGTGACTTCAACTAATGCAAACTTTTTAAGACTAAACCATGCATCTCCATACACAATTTATTTTTCAAATGAGGTAATTCTGTCGATAATTTAAGTTAATACATTCTAAAAATATAAAATAAAGAGGTATTTATTGCAAAATAAACATATAAAATCATAATTTATCTGTATGAAAGTAAAAATGTGATTGCATCTTTTGACTTCTGCTATTGATTAATAACTTGTATTTTGTTCCTAACACCACCAATAAATGCCAGAAAAATAAGGAGAAAAAACATGCAAATATTCACACAGTGAACTAATATACCATACGTGCAGTGGGGAAAAAGCTGATATCAACATGCAAATATCCACACAAAAGTAAAGAATTATGGTGTTTCTGTCATTTAAAAATATTGACTTTACACCAATAATGACTAATTAGCTTAGGATATTTTTGCTTTCTTATATAAAAGACAATAAGGATTGCAAATTGCTCCATTGGAATGAGTATTCACAGTTCATTTGTCTAACAGCAGAAAAGCTTTCTGTCACGAATATCTCTAATTTTGTGCATATCAATTTTATATATTTTATTTCACTTATTGCCAATAAAAATTTTTTTTATCTATATGTTTCGTTGTTAGCTTTTCCTATACATTCTTATATTTTGCAATAAAATCTATAGTTTTTGGGAACTTTCTACAAATACATTTAAATTTCTTTTGTCAGCTATTTGCAAATGTTTCTTATAAATGTTAACAATCATTCATCTTAAGTTAATTGCTTGTACTTTTTCTACATGAAAGAGAAAACTTTTAAATTCTCTGTCTCCCTTCTCTAAATTACAGATCATCATCAAAGCATAACACAGTTAAGGAATACAGTTGAAGATTTTTGGGTAGAAAAGCAATAAATGTCATAATAAAAATATATTTAAGATGGTAAAAGTAAGGTACAAGATATAATCTTATAGGTATATAATGTACAATACTTAAAAATATCTAGTCATTTCGAATGACTGACAATAGAATCAAACTTCTACAAATTTTAAAATACACTGAATTTATATAATTATTATTAGGCACGAAATGAACAGCTGGATTTGTTATTGGCTCTAAGGCTAAATGACTACTAAGCAATTCGGTATGAGACAGGTCAACTTGTGCCAAATTACTTAGTAGTCATTTAGCTATAGAGCTGATAAAGAATCTGGTAGTTCATCTGGTATTTGTAATAACTATCGGGTTAATTATATTCTTTATATATATTATTTAATATTAAATTTCTGTAACACATTCCTATAAAGATGCATAATCTGTTTGAAATACTACAATTATATTTCTTATACTTCTTTGATTTATCAGTTTTTATTAACTGACTAGCTGCAAGGACCCGCTTTGCTGGGTTTTTATTTGTTCGTACATTTGTATGTAATATAGTTTTTTATATATATATAAAAGACTGTTTTTCTAAGTAATCTAGAATCTAGCTGCAAGGACCCGCTTCGCTGGGTTTTTAAAAAGTAACGATAGTGAAGATTAAGATAATTACATTATAGCCAATCTTACCCGTTTTCACAGAATGCAAGAATTAGGTCCCCCGTTTCCAGACTAATTAGAGAATTTTTACGTTTAGTCAAACGAACTATTTTCAACGTTTCTGGAACGTTTACAATCGTTCTATAATCGAACCAATATTCGAATTTTATGTTCGAATTCAATTCGAACAAATTCGAACATAACATTTGAAATAGAAAACCACTTTCAGCCCCATATCTCCTGCACCCTTATAGCTATCGAGACACAACCCCCATAGTGCACGAATGGAGACTTGGGGCTACCACCACATACAAACAGCATTCACGTGCGATGTGTAGTTTTGGCGGAAAAGTGAAATATAGGGACATACATGTCCATTTATATATATATATATAGATATAGATATATAGATATAGATAAATTAAAGAAGTATAAGAAACATAATTATGTTGTTTTTATTGGTTTATTCTAGTTCATTTCTTTGTAATAGTAAATTTACTTTCTGAAAAATCTGTGTTCACCTTGATAACTTATTTTTTTTTATGGGAAAATTTTGTATCTGATAGGGTTACTTTGCTATATAGTATAATTTTAGAAGAAAATGATAGTTAATAAATTTTTTATAAGAAAAAAATATTGAAGCAATAAGTATATTTAGTTAGATATTCATCTTACCTCACCAAAATTCATTCTGTTTGCCTGTTTTCTAAGCTCTGTAATTGCGTATCTTTCTTTCATTCTCCGAACCCTAAAAAATTTGAAAATTTATTTTTAGTAATTTTAATTTTAGATAAGATACTGATATTTTTCTATGAGTGTTATTTACTAGATAAAGTAATTGGTTGAAGGCAAATAAAGATACAGAATATGAAAGTAGTCAGTCTCTCTCTTTGATAACTTCATATTTATTGAAAAAATAAATGATTAAAAGTTTAAAAATACCTGAAAGACATTGCTTATTGCATCAAAAGACTGACAGAAGCAGGCTAAATCCAAAACTGTGATGTCTAGAATTGTGCTTACAACAATTGCTTCCAAATTATGGAAATTTCAAGATTTGGAACATATCATAACATTTAGCAGTTACTTTATAAAGAAAGAACAGCATAACATTTCTCTTGCAACTTGAATACTTACTAAAATGGTAGTTTCAAAATGAATTGTGCCTTAAAGACAAAAAAAGAAAACACATCATACAATTTCTATGGTATTTGCTTCATTGATATCCTTTTGTGGAAAGTCATATAAACTGAATCATTAACACTGTAAATGAACTCAAGACCAGTGGATAAGATTTAGCTTTCGGAGTAATTCTCAGCAGATTTCCAATTTTTTTTTATATTTAAACATTATCATGCTTCTAACATCGAAGAAAGGGATCACCACAAATGTAGTCATTCAACGATTTTATAAGAAATTACATTGAATAGCGAGATTTAATTTAAAAATTAATAATTACTCAATGATATATTTGTGAGACAGCAAAACTGAATACTACATCTTTTTAAAGGCACAATCAGTCCTAATTTTATTTTTATGGATGTTAATGCAAGAATACTTGATGATTTTTAATGATTAAAATAGCCAACTATTTTAAACCCAAAAGAATATTTGTAGGATGTAGACAAAAAGATACATAGCAACTATGTGCTGTCTGTAATTTTATATTAAAAAATTTAAAAACTTATCGAAATAAATTGAAAAAACAAACATTTCTTTTATTGTATTATACAATTGTAAAGTTCCTCTAGTATTATACAATTGTAAAGTTTCTCTGCAGCGAGCCATGCCGTATCTCAGCTGAGCGACATCATCATAACTTGCTTTAACTATTGACACATGGTCTGCATGCAACATCATTTCTTCATTCATGGAAGCTCCTCCCATTTTCCCACCTGCTACAGAGGGATTTTATGATTTTACTGTATTATATATTAACATCATTTGAAAAACAATTGGCATTTTTGTTCTGTTAATTTGAAGAAGAGCAGTTTAATAATTGTTCAGTTTTCTATAATGACTTAAATTAATTATTATTATTATTTGCATATTGAATAGTTTGCAAACTACTCATAAACAATCTTACAACATAAATTTATTTCTGCTTTCATTATATATAATATTACAAGAGAAATGAATATCTTGAAATGATGAAAACAAAATAATAAAAGAACAACATTACAATAAAACCTCAATTTTAAACTATTTAAATGCTTTTTATATGTAATTAAATTAACAGGTTATTTCTCAAATACATGAGTCACCACTCTAACTTCACACCTTAAGAGGGATATCTTGATATATCATCATCCAAAGATGAATAAACAGGAAATTTTTGTGTGTTTTTGTCAGCTTTAAATTTGTTTTCTTCTTAACAGTATTATTTGTTTAGTTAAATACAATTAAAGTATATTTTCCAAAAAATGTTTGTTAGATCTTATACTTGTTTATTATGGTTTTGGTACTATGAGTACACAAGCAATAATACATATAGAAACTTTTCTGTGAAATTAAACTTTTTGTACATATTTAATTTTAATTACACAAACACATCTACATAACTAAAAACAGATAAACTAATTAAATTGTCAATTTTTTTTAACACATGCATTCTGAAAACCTACTTTATTATATAACAGACTTTTGGCATTAATGGACACTTCCCTCGCCTGAATTAGTCTGTTAAATTGAGATTTTACTGTATTTGGATATTGGAAATAATAACTATAGTAATACCTCGATTTTCGTCAACTTCAGTTTTTGTTGATTTCTTTTTTTGTGAAAAATTTGCCTTGGATTTCGCTACAAATTTTGCAAAAACAAAGGGTGAACCACGCATTTTCCTGCTCATTGTGGCATTGTTTCTCGTCTGAACATTATTACCTGATGCCTCTAACCAATTTCATTGCTTTCCTTTC
Organism: Centruroides sculpturatus; assembly: GCF_000671375.1. NCBI lineage: Eukaryota > Metazoa > Arthropoda > Arachnida > Scorpiones > Buthidae > Centruroides > Centruroides sculpturatus. Next base: position 137,864 of record NW_019384360.1, on the reverse strand, counting down.
CTTTTTGCTCAATCATAGGACCAAAGAAAGTTACCAGAGCCATCAGCCCTTCGAAGAAGGTGGCCAGGAACATGATCGAAGTTGAAGAAGGAAATCATTGAAAAATACGAGAGCAACATTAAAATTGCTAAAAACGGCCGCTTTTATATTAATTTTATATTAATTTCATATTGTTTTTAGTATTAAACACTATATTTATTCTGTATAAAATGTGTTTTTGATGTGTATTTTGGAGTGTCTAGAACAAATTAATTGGATTTACATTGATTCATATGGAGATAATTGCCTCGGTTTTCATCAGATTCGGATTTCGCCAATTGTTTTCAGACAGATTATCGACGAAAACTGAGGTATCACTGTATTTATTACTAAATCAGACATATATTTTATCAATTAGTTGCAATATAATTTAGAATATCAGAGTTTATCTCTGATATTCTAAATTCTTTGGAGTTAGAATTTAATTGACATATTTTTGCTGCTTTATGAGTTAAGAAGCAGTAAAATAATCCACAAATAATTCCAAACATCAATGATAGCAAATAAATGTATAAGAGAAATTCAACTGCAATTATTATTATATTTCTAATTATATAGTAAGGTTCAGCAAACATTGTTACGACAGGAACCATAAATTGCTTATTAAAAATATGAGCTGCATTCTCTATTGAAACTGTATTTTATATTATAATTGATATAATTAAGGCAATCTTAAATTTTGAAACACACATCAATCAAATTTAACCTGCAGTATACAAGCTGCAAATTATGAATTAAATATAGAATATATGCAACAGTTTATATGAAAAAATCATTTCATGTTAATCACGTAGCAAGAAAAAAAAATATTCAGGATTGAAAGGAGTAAATTTTAAAAAAATATTCCTACCTCCTTCCACCTCTCTTCTTTCTGGTCTGATCAATAGGAGCGGGAAGAGGTTTCACCTGCTTGACGGGTGGCGGTTCTTGCAGTTTGTCAAGTTTCCTTTCGACCTCTTCTCGTAAGTTGTGACCGATGTGACCGTCGACAGATTCATGAAAGCTGTCAACTCTGGCTGCCAGAGTACATTTGGCAGCAATCAACCTTGCTGCTTTTCTTCTTAAATCCTATAGAAGATTAATCATATTTGAGTTATTTCCTAGTAATTTTCAGACATAAAAATATAGAAAGAAATTACAACATTCATTTGTCAACATAAACAGATCAGAGGCAATACATTATCCTCATTTCTTTGCATAATCTAAATTGTATTTTACAGCTCAACTCTTGCATTATTTGTTAAATAGCAAAAAGCATGTATTTAAAATGTTTGAGTATGCTACATTGTCTTTAATACCTTTATATTACTTCATTTTTAATTTTATCATAAATATTTTAATACAATAGTTACAACTAGATTAATTTTTTTTTGTTTTTGTATATATTTACATCAAAGTACTTATGTACACTTACAAAAATAAGAAGTCATTTCTTATTTGTTGAAATTGTTGAAAAAAGTTTAAAGTTAAAAAAGTAGAACTTATAAATGGAAATAAATTGTAAAATTAATGCATAGTAATAATACTATAAAACTAATATATATTCACATATCCTAATACTGAAACAATTTAGTCAATTCTTGCACATAAAAGTAGAAATATAATAAGCAATCACACTACAAATAGTTAAGTTAAATTATAATTATTAAAAAAGTTTAAAACTGCACTCGAGGTGAGTGAGATTTCAAAATTTTTTACAATCATTAATAAGGCCCTTTTTTAGATTTATTATAAAAGATTTTCCTTTTTAATCTAGCTTTCAATTCATTTTACATTTATAATTTTATAATTTGTCAAGACTTAGTTTATTCATTTAGTGGTCAATAATTAGTTTAAAAAAGTCAAAGATCTGCAATAAAGGAATGAGAGATAGAATACCCAATTCCTGGTACAATACAGTTTGCATAGTGAATTACTGGTGTGTTCCCTGTGTGATTAGTTCCCTTCAGCATAATTTATGGTTATCACTAAAGAACCTTGTTTTAGATGTTTATATGATGCACTGGAATATGACTTGCAAATTGTTTTAAGCATATGCAAGAGCATTTCTCTCAAGTAATAAGAATGTGATCTACCATGTGATTCCAATCGCATCATTGATTAGTTCATGATGCAACAAGTAAAGAAATCTGACAGAGTAGGTTTTGTGGAGTGTGACTGCAATTTGTCAAACCAAGATTGCCAACAAGTGATGAGTTCGTTCAAATGCATATTGAGGTTACAAGTGACAAAATGCTAGTAGTAGTTGTATCATGTAAACTAGTTCAGGTATTAAATGATTTTACAATAATAACAGTGACATATAGCTAATAATAATAATAATAATAATAGTGTCAAAAATATAAGTTAATTTTTTAGTATCATTTACATTTATGCATTATTAATAGCTTATTTTAATGGTATTTTAAAGAAGCTAATTTCGTATTTACTTACTGGAGGAGTGTTTTGTACAATATCAGAATAGTATACAAATCCAGTATGTGGCATAATGGCTGTTGTCGAAAATCCTGTTAGAGTTTTTTTTTGCGAACCAAGAACTAGAACGTTACATGCGGGCATTTTAGCTAATTTAGTTAAACCACCAGCAACACCTGAAAAAATGAAGAAAATTAATTTAGCATTGTTCATAAAACCAGATATTTCTACATAAATTATTACAAGTATTTTGAATGTACGTACCCATTAATTTGGCAGCTATCGAAGCTCCGACTATTATAGACAGATTCGGTGCAATAAAGGACATCCGAGACTCCACATAATTATAAATTTGCTGTTTAAAATTATTCATTTCTATTGCCTGTAATAAAATTTTGTTGAATTTTTTTGAAGTTTAGATTTAGCATTCAATTTTAAATGTTTATTAGTTACATAAGTGATTGTACAAACTGTGATTATTGATTAATATACTCATTCTTAATTATAGAGATGGATATAATGAATGAGAATTTATTTAAATTATATCAAACTTGCTGTGTCATTTTGTGTAAGGATGTCTCCAATTCTCAAACCATGTTGTATGGGAGATTTTCTCAATTCTTGAACTGTTTTGTAGGAATGCCATGTTGTACAAATGATATCTGTGTAAGTTATGATCATCATCAATGTAATTAGAAAATTCTTAAAAATTATGTAATCTTGCATCTACAATGTATAAGAATGCTACCGGTAATTCAATGATTTAAAACGTAGAGTTTCATTATGTTTATTTTGGTTGATTAAATACATGAATAGATGCATTTCAGGCTGACTTACATTTTACAGTCCATCATCAGTAACTTGTATTGAATCAATTGTCTTCTTAAATACAAAGTACATGAACACGATATGGTATATATTTCACATTGATACATCAGACAAATGACAAGATCTGGTACTGTACATTACATTATAGATGTTTTATGCTACAGATAGAGAATTCTCGCAGACCATAATTGACAAAGGGACATAAAATGTAAGTCAGCCTGAAATGCATCTATTTATTTATGTAATCAACCAAAATAAACATAATTAAACCATAAGTTTTGGATTATCAAATTACTGGTAGCATTCCTATACATCTGCAGACACAGGATTACAGAATTCTCAAGAATTTTCTAATTAGAACATAGACAGTGATCCCAACAAGAGAGGAATCATTAATGCACATTATTTTTAAATTCTTATACTTAATACACTTTACTACTGCAATACATATAGCCTATAAGAGCAGTAGACTACACAACATAAGGTTTGTCTAAGTACATCTGAGTATGCTCTGTAAAGGCAGCCATACACGTTAAGTTAATCCTTTGAGGCTGCCTGACCATGAGGAACTTCAGAATTTCCTATCGCCCACACACGAAGAAGAAAATCTCTCAGCAGAGGTGTAGCTAGGGTGAGGCAAGTAGGGCTCGTGCCCTGGGCGCCACTTGCAGAGGGGTGCCAAATGGTCTCCAAGACAAACAAGATTTGTTTCTGGAGGGAGAGGGGGCGCCAATATAGTATCATGCCCCGGGTGCCAGTTATGTTTGCTATACCATTGTCTCTCAGTCAGTCGGCCATGGAATCTGATGATGACATACTGGCTGTTCTTGGATGTTTATTGGCAACAAATTCTATTAAAACTTGCAGGAAAAAAGTATGCATAGAAGTCTATGGTGTAAATAGTAGTAGTGATTTGGGTAGCACTGATCACAAAATTAATTTTTCATATAAATAATTTTTTAATGGAATTATTTCAGATCACAAAACTAATTTTTCAAGAGAAATCTTGGGCTATAGATTCTGTTAAAAAGCATCAATTATCAGCGAAAGATCAATGGCAAGTCGATTTTACTACCAAAAAAATTCATGGATTAAATTTTATAGACGAATATATATTAATAATTCTCAACCACATCCGATATTAGTACAAATTGTAAACATTATTATCGCAAATTAATTTTATAATTTAATAATTAAAAAGAATTTATTAAACTTTGTCTTATTTTAAGTTGTCATGTTTTAATTTACTTAAATATTAAAACAATAAATTTTTGAAAATGTAAAAGAAAATGATATAGAGTATCAAGATGTTTTAAGAAAACGGAAGAAATGAATTGAGAAGTTTTCTAAATATTAAAATTATTTATAATTTTAATTTACCCAAGAAATTTTTTATTTGAAAATAATTTATAACCTGAAAAATTAATTTATTAGGTTATAAATAATAAAAGTTAATAAGGTTACAGAAAATAATTCTTCCAAACATTCACGAGACATTGTTCTAACTACTCAGCGGTCTCACAACTGAACAACACAACGCACACACGTTAAGGTTGGCCTGTGCAGTCTGACACTGTGCAGGAAAATCAAATGGTTTTTCGATTCTACTCCAGTGGTCAGTACAGTTTGCCAAAATTGTTAAATTTTCCCCCTACACTATCAGGAATTACTCAAGGTCGGGCATGCATGGTTAATCCTCAGAGGATTAACTTAACGTGTATGGGCTCTTCTACTCCGATGGTTGGTACAGTTTGCCAAAACTGTTAAGTTTCCCCCCACACTATCAGGAATTACTCAAGGTCAGGCATGCATGGTTAATCCTCAAAGGATTAACTTAACGTGTATGGCTGCCTTAACATTTGTTTACTGATGTATTTCTTGGAACAATTAACTGCTACTGTACATACCTATACAATATTAGGATGCATATTGTCATGTTTGAAGTAAATACTAAATCATTTTAAGTTTTACTGAATGTTAATCAATTTTCTTGCACAATAATTAAGATACCATTTTCAGAATAAGATTAGTTTATTTTATTTAAAATTAAAACGATGTTTAGATTACCATTTCACAAGCTTCAAAAACAATTTTCAGTTCATCATCAGATAGAAGCTGGCTAAAAAACAAATGTAAAATCTTATTAGAAAATTTATTAAAATAACAATATAGTTAGCATTGTTATTTTTAACACTGCTTAAATAAAATCATTAAAATCAATTGTTATAAGAGATTAATAAATATTATAATCAACACATAATGAGTGATTGGGTTGCAATTTTCAAACTGCAGACTTATATATTCCTACTACCATCTGTGTGCATCTGTCTGCCATTACGACGTTACGATACATGAAAGTTGAGACCAGATATGAAAAGCTTTGAGGCCAGAGGCCCTAATTAACTACATACAAACTTCTGGTTTGGAATAGAAGTCACATAATTTTTTAAAATTAAATAATGATTAAAAATTGCAGCCCAGTATTGTGAGGATGTCATAATAAATAATTGCTGATTATTGCATGTATCTTTGTAATTTATATTGATTACATTACATACATATTTCATTAACCAAAAACTAAACTTTTGTTTAAATTTAATGTATTTACATTTTATATAATATGAGATTATAATTATTTTCCTAAATTAAATTAAAACATTACTTAAAGAATTTTAAAAATACATGTTAATATTTATAAGAAAAATACATAATTTCTTGCAGATACAAAATTAAGGAAATAAAAATATTATACTAGGCACAATAACATGTAATATGCTCTTGCACATCAGGACAATGTTATTATATACCAAAAATTGAAATTATGTCAGACACTAACCCTTGTGTTGTCGATGCTGTTACACTTACAACCATTATAGTGGCAGGAGTCAAAAACTGCAGAAGTGTTTCGTTATTTTTAGCTTTGTCAAGTTCGTTACCGAGTTCCTAGAATAAAATATATAATTAAAACATTAAAAGACAATTAAATTATACAATAAATTTATAATTTATATAATTACTATTTAGTCAAAGTCATCTGTTTAATACAGTAAAAGTAACAAATTTTTCCTGTTAGCATGAACATACATGCCGTTATTGTTACTTCTACTATAAACAGAGTTATTCAAGAAGTTTGGTGCAACTTTGTCCCAATTAAGTCACATTAGGCAATCGCATTGTCACAATTTATACAAAGCCAGAAGGATCAACACTGAGTTATAGTCTGCATCATCTGTGAGATTGTGATGAATTGGAAGGGCTACGTACACAATTTACCTTTATTTACGTGTTCATGCATTGCAACTTTTTATTGCGAGATTTTATCGTGGACACTGCACGAGTCCCTCTGTTGTCGATAATGATCATAAAATTGAAGTGGTATATATAAGTGGCCAGGAGCATGTTACATCAAGAATAAGAGGAGCCATAATGCTGCATCATGCATTGTGTTACTTGTGGCACATATATGAAATCACTGTAAAGTATGAGACAACATGGAAAGTTACTCTAACTGTCCATATGGCATATACTCGTCATACCAACAAAAGTATCTATGTATCGACTGTCTCAAATGGAGCCAATCTTTTTGAGTAACAGAATGTAAAAATGAATTTTTATGAAAATGAAACTACTTAAATTATATTACTTTCAAAAATACTTTAAGCTACTTTAAGATAGACTTTTGGAAACAGTTCAGATTACCATGGATCCTCACTACCATCCAATGACAGATTCTCAACAATAGAATAAGATTTATTGTGCAATACAATAAATGATATGGACTTATACTGTAATAATTTAATTTACAAATAAATAAATGCATTAAAAGAAATGACTCCTTCAGATATTTTATTTTGAGTTTTCATCATTTATTTATTTAATATTTTATATGAAAAATCATCTTTTTAAGAGGGAAACAATTTAGTTGTGTGACAAATATTTCAATATATAAGATCCTGGAATTAATTACACAGAATAATGAGCTAGTAGGTTTGAAATATGATAATTTTTCAGCAGAATGGCCTCTCTGGGATGGATTAATATTAAAATGAATTAAACTATAACAGGATATGCATCAAACAGATTACACTGTATTAAAAAGTATCTGAATAATACAAACTTAAAGATAATTTTTTAAAACTCTTTCTGCTCTGTAGGCACTAAGAAGGCATTTTTAGCAAATCCATTATAGCTTTGGCCAGGCCCACAATAGAGCACCTGGGTGGTAATGGGTGGGCTTGATATTTCAGGACAGACACTCTCCGAAAAATTCCTGAGGTTTTTCAACTCATCCAGATTTGATCCCAGGTTCCCAGAGAGCCAGGCTGCATTTCATATTTTAATACATGTTATATTTCACACAAGAAAAAAATTAATAGACAGAACTTGCATTTTGTTTATCTGTTTATTGTATTAAATTTAAAAAAACAGCCTCACTCTAATTCAGGCCATAAACTGCTGTGGTGTATCCCATGCAAACTGACATCTGGCTGCCATGGCATACATTTTGTAACCATTTATAAATTGGACCATAGACTGGACCAATATTGGACTAATGCCTGGCACTGCCTTATTGAATTCTAGGTCCTGCAGAGTGTATGCCAGTGTGAATACGGGGGCGTAAGGCTCCCGTTCAATGGTCAGGATGATGCGTCAGGCGAGTGTAAAGAGAGTTGATTGGGGTCGACGATAAGGTGAAGGGCAAGATCGAGTAAAGGAGTCTACCATATTTTTAACAAATAAAAATAACAATTTATTAAAGATGCAAAATAGACAAAAACTACACAAAGCTCGTTTCTATACCGACCTAGAGAGAGTTTCACAGTGCTTTCATACCTTTGTATACCTTAACGATTCTGAACGATCCAAGGGTTATAATCCAGTTTCGGCACAAATTATATAAAATTGCGACTTAAGCGCTGATTTAATTCAAGGTTCATCGGAGATCGGAATTCAGCGGGTTCGGAAGATCGGCGCGATGTCGTCTATCTGGCATTTGAGAAGAGACTCCCCCAAGAAGGGGTAAGAACGGCCTTTTATCTGTTTTAGTGGGGACTTTCCACCACATGATTTGATGTACATAGGTTAGGGGTTATAGGTGTTCCTAGGAACTACAACAAATGACGACATTTAGGTGCTAACTATCAACCTTTTTGCAAGATGAGATGCAAGTTCTGCAAAGAACAATGGATGTTGCTAGTTATGACCGGAAAGTTTACACAATCCCGGGCAAGATCGTTTTTTCTTCTAGCGCGTTACATAAACGAAAGTTTAATTAATTAACAATTTTGTTAATAAAGGATCGGAATGTTCATCAATAAAATTCCGGATCTCACACCAGTGTTTTAACTGCCTTGGCCATCCAGTCAACAGTTAAGATATTGACATACTTTCTTGGCAGTTATAGAATATAACATAAGAAAAGTATGGTGATCAGTCAAAATTTGTCCCCCAAGTGGTTTTTATTTTTCTGATTCTTTGATACTCCAATAGCCCAAACATGTAAATGTCTAAACCTCCTTACAGAAAATTTTGAGCACATGTGTCAGTATCTATTTTACATACTTCAAGATTGGATAATCCAAAAATTTTGAAATGTAACAAAGTTATTTATACTGGGTGATTTGTTTTTATGAAATTTTTCACATAAAAAATGAATCATTCTGTATACACAGAGCATTTATTAAATTTGGATTTCCTTCCCAGTCCCTTTAAACTCCAGTTTGTCGGGAAAATTGAGCACGTCCTCGCCAGTTTATATTGTAATGTAAAGAACCTGAAGATGTTCTACATTACACCAAAATTGTTTAATATTGATACATGTACCCCAGTAATTTGATCTTAAACTTTAAAATCAAACATATCTGTCATTTATTTATATATAAATAATTATTTGTTATATTTATAAATAATTGAAATAAAACATTTCTTCAGAAATACCTTAACTGTTGAAACATATTCAAGAGCACCTGGAACTAGGGACTCTAATTCTGGAAATCTCTTTGAATATTTATCTCTTGTAAATTTATGTATAATATCTGTAAATATATATAAATTGTAAAATAAGTCTATCAAATTATTATAAAATATTAATTATAAATGATTAAAATGATCACTTAAAAAGAAATTAAGTATTGTTTAATATTAATCAAAGTATTCTTTTTGATGATTTGCACTCTCTCAACATATGTACAAGTGCCAAACTAGAAGAATTCAAGCACAGAATGCTACCATTTTAAGTTATATTCATAAAATAAACTTATTTACTAATTAATCATTTTAAATTTCTGAAATTTAATACAAAAACTTTTAATATAAAATATTTTTCTTACTTACTGACTTCATTATCTATTTCCACGGCTAAATTATTAGCTTCGACAATTAACTGGTATTCAGGATCTGCTTCGACTGGACCTATTACTGAATTATCAAAATGAAAATATAATTAACATAGGAAATTAAATAATTTTAAAAATTTGTTTTAAATTGAAAATAATTGTTAAATAATGGCATCATCATAAAATTATTTTAGAAAGTACATGTTCTATGTACCAACTTCAAAAGGATAGTTCACACGATAGACTACTGCCATCATTTTGTTGCTTGAAATGGCATTATGCACATATTTGCCTCATTCGAACAAACTCATGACTTACTGGCAATCTTGGTTTGACGAGTCACAATTACTTTATGGGAAATCTGTCAGATTTTTCACTTGTTGCATCATCAAACCATTCAACGATGTGATAAAGTCAAGGTCACAATCACTGGAATACAATCAACATTGACGAAGTTGACCTCTCCCAATGTTGATTGTGTTCTGGCGATTGAGAAAGAACATTTAAGACTTCAAACATTATTTTTATATAAAGTCTTCAATGTTGTATATTTTTCTTACATTTTTTAAAATACACATTTCGTCCTGGATTTTTAAAATATTTTTCCTTAATAAATATGTATTTACAGGATCTTCCAAAAAGAAATCCACCGTTTTAAATTATTGTAATTATGTTAATTATTATCCAAGAACATATTAATGTACATTATAATATTAGAAAAACGTGAAAGTTTCACATTTGCCCATTGCAATTTCTCAATGTGCGCCCTTGTGTCGTGCAGCACACATTCAACTGATATTCAAATTCTTCTTTTGCTACAGTATATCCATTGTCACTCTTCCTATGGCAATCACAATTCTACAGCTCCTGCAGATTAGTATATTGCACAGTGACTAGTGATTCGAACTTTGTGAACTGCAGAACACAAAATATAATTTCTGTTGCAGAGTCACTGTTTTTATTTATGGTGCTTCCAAGAGGTAGTACATTTGAATGCAGATGGGAGATGAAACTATCAATTGGTATATTTCACATACTTCTCAAATAATAAATGTAATCACAGTAATTAAGGGCAGAATATTTAAAATAATAATAATAATAATAAATTTGAATATAACAATTCCATTTATAAAACTGTTTAATAAGACATGAAAATTTAATTATTATAATTAAATCGTTTAGAAAAACAAAACAAACCTTCATCTATTCTTTCATTTTTACTTCTAACTTCTATTGCTTTCATTATTTTTTCTAACTGAAAGAAATTTGATAATAATGAAATAAATAAAATGGCAAAAATAAAATAGTATTAATACTGTATTATATTTAACAATTTCAATTATTAGTAAATTATTTTTAGAAGTTTGCTTTGGTTTGATAGGTTAAGGCAATATGACAAGTCAGCAATCTGCCAAGGAAAAATGCCACCTGGGAGGACTTTCTACAGGAAACTTGTCCATATTTAAACATTAGACACGTGAAGAAAACTGGAAAAATTCTTGTGGCCAGTCCACTGTTGAGGTGTAAACCCATGACTAACTACCAGCATTCAGTGTTTTATCCCTCAATCCCTGATGGGCTTAGATTTTTGGAAATAATATGTCTAATTAGCATTTATTTAAATAAATCTTAATATAAAAATGATTCATCAGATGTAAAGATTCAACGTGACATTTTCGTTGATCTGATAAATTTGAAGGGGAACAAATGTATTAATTTTTATTATGTAGTTTTGTTTAATTCATAATTTTCCTTAAGTGTAATGAAAAAAACTTATATATTTAATGATTTTTGTGATATTACTAACATAAGGAATAATTCACTATTTAAAAAATTCTATCACACATTACAAGTATTTAAATCAAATTAAATATAGACTTGCAACTTCAACTTCATTTTTGTATTAGCATTTTTGTTCTTTGTTTACCAAACTGAGTTCAAATTTCCAATTCCAGTACTGACATTTGAGTTGCAATTTTTAATGGAAACATCTTTTGCAGAAGAAATACTGCAGACATTACAATGTTTTTCTTACAGTCTTGTTTTTACAGAATTAAAATGAAACAGAAAACTTATGGCTTCTGTGGTTTGATACTGAGAGGAATTAGACTCATATAGTCAATATTTTGAAACTGGCTTCCTCAATTTATCTACATATTGCTAATAAAATTTTATTCTAAAATAGTTTGACTTACTATCATATACATTAACAAATTTATAAAACAAATCTCTACTAAATTCATTTAAAAAAGCCCAAAGACATTTGTTTTGATTAAATTTAGTAGTGCCATGATTTATGTCACTAAAGGTTAACTCAGTTGCAGAAAGTAACATACATTCTACAACCAAGTTAACCAACACATTTATTAGAATATTAATCAGAATAATTTAACTCCATTCTGTTCAAATGACAAAAGTTGAACACAAGGTTTCTTCTATGGGCAATCATTTACATTAATATAAAAACACTAAAATAAAATTCAATTAAATCATTAAATGTATTTTGATTATATAAAAGTATTCTAAATTGATCTTTGGTAAAATAAAACAAGAAGCGGAAAACATACTTCTTCGCTGTCTCTTAATTTTGCTATGGCACGAACCGACATCAAAGTAATTTCGGGTTCCATGGCAATATCGTCCACTTCCTGGATGTTGGCATCCTGATGAAAAAACTGTTCGTCATCATTATCTCCTGCATCTTCCAAATCCGCTAACAGTTCGTCGGCCAGAGACATCTTTAATAGTATTAATTATTCTGCAAGAAATGAAGAGAAATGAAAGCAATGATTGCATACAATTTTTAATATTCAACTATATAATGATCATAAATTTAAAAACTTGTTACAGAAATCATATTCCTTTAACAGAATGTAAAATACTGACTAAGTTTTTAATTTTTGAACTTAATAAATATAATTGTGATTAATTTGATGTTAATTCAGCATATATAATTGTTCATTTATTGTATATTGATCTTTACATAATTAACCAATAGTTGCAAAGTCTTGTTCTTTTATTCTTCTCATCCTGTGAGCATTAAAAAGATCCTTTTTACACAGCCTCCCATTGTGGGATCAGCCAAACCCAGAATGGTGAGGCCGAGTGGTGATGGACAGGACTAAGATAGACCATCCCAAAAAAATTCCTAGGATGTTTCAACTGCCCAAATTAAATCCCGGGTCACCAGAGCAGTAGGCCAATGCTTAACTGCTTTGGTCATCTAACCTTCAATTAAAGTATTAACTATTAAAAGAATAACCTGAAGATTTATATTTACTTTTACCATCCTGTATACCAGCAGTGGTCAAACTGTAGTCCCCATGAACAAATTTGACACACCACTTATGATAGAAATGTGCATAAATTTAGTAATACAGTGATTCCACTTAAATGGGACAAGTTGGGATTAATCCATTTTGGTCCAATTAAGCAGCTACCCCAATTAGAATGAACTAATAATAAATTCTGAAATAAAATATGTAATATGCAAGTAAATGAATAAGTAGGTAAAAATAATAATAATTAGGTATCTATTTTAATGCTTTATTAAACCAGAAATACAGAAAATATTTGTACTATAAATTTGTCAAACTCAATTTGACAGATAACTGATTCAGTATCACATCATTGTTGTCAAATACAGTATTAGTAGTGGCGTACACAAGAGTTGACTGTTCGATCAGGAATGGATCGAACAATCTTTCCTTTCTCCTTTTATAGTTAGAACATGTCAGAGTTTGCCCAAAAGTCACCCTATGGCTTTCTTTGAGCACAGTTTCCTTTACTTGGAGATGGGCCACTTCGGCTGGAGTGTCTTAAAATCTGCCAGCTTTGGATGCTGGTCCCAACGATTAGATGGCTGCTGAATGTCTAGACATAATCATGCACACAACACCTTCCAAGGGAACTCTAGCTGTCTTCCAACTTGGTCAAGAGACTGCAAAAAATTGTCCATGGAGTCTTTGTCTCTTCGCTTTTAAGGGAATCATCCAGTCCAATCTGGAGCAGGGCCAGTAGCTTGCATTCAGGTCTGTCTCATATGGGATCCCGGTGTGATACGTCCCGCTATGCTGACCCCTCCAGAAAAACCAAACCGCCCAAGTTGAAAGATAAAATGATTCTCTGTCAACTGTTAGGCCTACATGACATTAGTGTACATAGTGTTGACATATTTTTGGAAGATCCCTAAAATATATAAAAAATTGCTAAATTTTTTTTCTGCTACTGTCCTAATTAAGCGAAAAGTTGTCCCAATTACGCATTTAAATTATGTATTAATTTATTAGTTTAGTTGCCATTCTTTGAGGTTTGGCCCAATAAAGTAACTGCCCCAATTAACCGGTGGTCCAATTAAACGGAATTGACCGTATATAAAAAACATTTAGGTAATGTTTAATACAAGGAATATAAAAAATATCTATGGCTTGCCTTATGTGCAATTAGGCCTGCAAACCAAGAAGTTTGGACAACAAGTAAGATTCTAGCTCCAAATGAGTGGTTTCACACTACCATGAATTACCAACCCCCTTTACGAGCAAAAAAGTCAAAGGAACCATATCTGTACATGTGACACTTTGTAAGATATTTGCCTCCAAACGTCAGTTTTTAACATGTATCAGTATACTGTCTATTCTCCATGCTCTGCATCAAGGTGAGCAATAGCAAGCCTTGACCGATGCTCTGCACATGGTCATGCACGTTAGTGCCTGGATGAGGGAGAGCTGCCACACCCTCTAAAACTATATAACATCAAGTCAAGTGGGATACTCACAACTGGTATAGTCGCGTGGGCTAAATAGTTAAATGCAATAGTCTTAGCACAGCAATGCAACTTGCGAGACCCGATTTTGGAGGGGCTGTAACTCACAAGGGGTCACTTGTAGAGATATGGTTCCTTTGACTTTTTTGCTCCTATGGGTATGCTCTACAGCTCTGATAAGATCCCAACAGTCTTATTCAGAGCTTGAATTCAGCAGGACGACATTACCATATACCAGGGGTCGGCAACCTTTCAGCAGTGTTGTGCCAAACATAAGTTATAGTGTTATTCTGAGTGCCAATATAATTCTACCAAGTTTATTGTATATGTTATCAAAATAAGTCCAGTTATAATGGACTTCAAAAATGTATAATTTTGAAGTTAAGTTGTTAATTGAATTACATTGTTACGTGTAAAGCGCTTGCATAACATGTAGATGGAAACATGGAGCATAAACGTATGCGCTGTAATAGAAATATACAAAAACAGAGATTTGTTTTTAATATATCATGGCCTTCACTGAATTATGACTTCCATTTAATTAAATGTGTAATTAATAATTAAAATATAATTTTTACTATATTTCTATTCAATCAGTGCGCCACTGAAAATCGTCCTGCGTGCCATGTTTGGCACACATGCCACAGGTTGCCGACTCCTGCCATATACAATACAAAATAAAAAGAAAGGTTTGGTCATGCACAGCTATTTGTTAAATTGTAAATTTTGGCTATCAAATGGTTCGCATTCACACTTCTGATGTTCCTCACAAAACACAATCTCTATCCATCCATTTGCTTTCCAATCACAAAAATAAGACATATAATTATATTCGTTCCACTGTCAGAAATTAAAATTCTATTATATCTTTGACCAGGGGTAGATTTAGGGTAGTGCACAAAAATAACTCTATAATGGTGAAATTCCAATTTATATCCAATAGATAATCAAATTATGTTAATTATAATTTAAAAGATAATGCTTTATACAGGATGTAGCTCTGTGTAACTCTCAATTAACTTCACACTTTCATTTAATAAGCAAATGAAGCATGAGTTACTTTTAGATAAATAGCACGTACACTTGTATACATATCATTTGTCTAAAAGTAACTTCTTCTATAAACAATTGTATAACGTTTTAAACTACTTCCACGTAAGCTAATAATATAATAAATCATCTAAAATTGAGATTTTTATTAGATTCAGCATAAAATATCTTTCTTAAACAATTATAAACACTTACCTCCTCCTGCCGTTTCTCAAAATACGCGGTTACTGCGCCCTCTATNGGTACAGCGCTGTCCAACTGGCGGCCCGCCAAATAATTTTTACGGCCCGCGAGTACATTTTACTATGAATAAATTTATGTTACTAAATTATTATTACTAATATTAAAATTATTTTACTACCGTGTTTCCCCGAAAATAAGACTGTATTATATTAATTTTTGCTCTGAAAAATGCGCTAAGTCTTATTTTCAGGGAATGTCTTATTTTATCCAGGAAGAAGAATTCACATTTATTATTGAACAAAAAAATTCCCAAGTCGAACTTAGACGAGAGTGACATATATCCGGTGTGTCGAACTGTCGCCTTTTTATAGCGTCAACATCGGACTCGCTGACCAATTAGTGCTTACTAAACCGTACCACTATGCAAATGTCATGTGGTTTATCAACATTCTTGGCCCCCGAAATGTTTGGTGAAGAAAATATGGCCCGCGGGCTATGATAAGTTGGACAGCGCTGCCTTATAAGATACTGTTGGAATGTTTATCGTGACTTCATTTTGGCAATTTTGGTTCCTTTTATTTTGAGAATCTTTTTTTAACGTGACCCGAGAGAGCTATTTTATGTTAAGAACGTTGATGGTATGGTCAATCGTCTCCATTGTGTTTATAAAGTTTCTAGTGAGAAATTCAATATTTTTGAAGAAATTGTCTGAAAAATTTAAAATTTTCAGGAGTTATTTAAAATTTATTCTTTTATTTTTCTATTAAACTTAAAAGAATTCGAAAACTACGTTCATCATCCCATTGTTTTCTATTAAGTTTTACAGAAAAACGTTCAATACTTCATATATCTTCTCAGGAGAGTCGCCATTTTGAACTGAGATTATATCCTTTGCTTCGTTCCACATCTTGTAGCTTTATTTCAAGAAACATAAGATGGAAGAACAGGAAAATTTCATAATTTATTTTTCTACACAAGTTTTTGAAATCAAACCGTTCAGAAATAAAACCGGCAGTTTTTTGGGGGGAAATATTTTCTTATAAACTTGGAAACGTTTTCATATTTCCATTTGTGACTTATGTAATAAGGGTAAGATGTAACGCCACGTATCAATCTGGGCTGTTGTACAGTATATTGTAAAGACAATACATTCTTTATACCTTATAACAGCGCTGTCCAACTGGCGGCCCGCGGGCCGTATACGGCCCGCCAAATAATTTTTACGGCCCGCGAGTACATTTTACTATGAATAAATTTATGTTACTAAATTATTATTATTAATATTAAAATTATTTTACTACCGTGTTTCCCCGAAAATAAGACAGTGTCTTATATTAATTTTTGCTCTGAAAAATGCGCTAGGTCTTATTTTCAGGGAATGTCTTATTTTTTCCAGGAAGAAGAATTCACATTTATTATTGAACAAAAAAATTCCCAAGTCGAACTTAGACGAGAGTGACATATATCCGGTGTGTCGAACTGTCGCCTTTTTATAGCGTCAACATCGGACTCGCTGACCAATTAGTGCTTACTAAACCGTACCACTATGCAAATGTCATGTGGTTTATCAACATTCTTGGCCCCCGAAATGTTTGGTGAAGAAAATATGGCCCGCGGGCTATGATAAGTTGGACAGCGCTGCCTTATAAGATACTGTTGGAATGTTTATCGTGACTTCATTTTGGCAATTTTGGTTCCTTTTATTTTGAGAATCTTTTTTTAACGTGACCCGAGAGAGCTATTTTATGTTAAGAACGTTGATGGTATGGTCAATCGTCTCCATTGTGTTTATAAAGTTTCTAGTGAGAAATTCAATATTTTTGAAGAAATTGTCTGAAAAATTTAAAATTTTCAGGAGTTATTTAAAATTTATTCTTTTATTTTTCTATTAAACTTAAAAGAATTCGAAAACTACGTTCATCATCCCATTGTTTTCTATTAAGTTTTACAGAAAAACGTTCAATACTTCATATATCTTCTCAGGAGAGTCGCCATTTTGAACTGAGATTATATCCTTTGCTTCGTTCCACATCTTGTAGCTTTATTTCAAGAAACATAAGATGGAAGAACAGGAAAATTTCATAATTTATTTTTCTACACAAGTTTTTGAAATTAAACCGTTCAGAAATAAATAAATCTACGAGTATAACTTATATTTGTTTTTAAACTATAACAAGAATTTTTATATAAAAGAAATACAAAGGATATAACATTCAGAAATACTTGGCTGGGTGACACTACCGTATTTTCAATTCCGAATGAACTGCTTCTTAATTACATAATTAATATTATCACATTCATTTAAATTTTTAATGAATGTGCAGAACTTTAATATGGCGATTGTCTCGTGCAAAGTTAAGCAATTCAAACGTATGGTAGTACAGTACTAATACCCTTCACGTTGTAAGTTGTCGTTTCTGTAGAATTAATAATAATTTACAATAGCTGTTATTAATGTAAATCTATGAGGGATGGCTTCATTTAATTACTTGAATCGCCGTATTAGTGCCGTTGGGATGTTTCTGTAGAAATTTCTATTGATAAGGTGATAGCTGCGTATTTCTATTATTGGTAAGACAGATAGAAGAAGCTGTCTTGCCGAGAAGCCGAATAATAAAAGCAGAGAATTACTGTAAAGTTTAATGAGATTTTCTTAACAGCTTCGATGAAGTATATTTAAATAGTAAGTAACAAAATAAAGAATTTACAGAATTAAAGTATTAAATGAATGATAAAAATAAAAGTTTTCTGAGTATTTCACGCTTTATCGGAAGACACGGGTTCGGATCCGACGACTTCCGATCAAAGATTTTATCCGCATTATTTTTTCAAAATGATTATATTAACTGTGTATGATTTTGGTGTAATTTGTTGGACAACGTTTATTAATATTTGTTGGTCCTTATTGAAGAACAAGGCCACGTCTTCAGCAAAAACAGTTGATGGTTCGATTGTTATTGCATCAATTTAAGCATTAAGCTGGCTACAACAGTTGCTATTGTGTTTAGGATATTTCTAACACGAAACCACCTCACCGAGTTGAATATATTGGGTGGATATGGATCCAATAAATCGTAAAGCACCATACAATCTAACATCTAAACAAAAATTCATTAACAGGTACCATTTTATTATCTCTCTTTTGCAATAATCATCGGTGATATTACCTCCAGTTTGCGTGTAGTATTTCTAATAATACTTTTCCTATATTTTTCATTTTTTCCAGTAATTAATAGTATTGCTTTAATAATGCACTAGATCCATACAAAAATCAGAAACTTTTTCGTAATGACTTTATGTGAAAAGCCGTATAATGACTAACCATTCCCTAAATATTCATGTCTTATGGTGGATTCGAACCCGGGAATCTGGAGAATTATCAGCAACGCCTTAAAATATTCTGCCGCCAAATGGGCAAATAATGGATCGAAATTTAACACATTCGACTATAACAATTAATTACATCATAAAATTATATTCGGCGATTGCCATTACGAATAAAAATAATTTTTTACCTTTTGACATTTAAAATTTGTTCGGATAATTGTTTGAAATTTTCCAGAGAAATTAATTAATTATAATATTTGTGTCAAATTAACTTGATAAAAACGCGCGGAAATATAACAGCCAAGTATTGTTCGATCGCGAATTAGTTCAATTGTTGACGAACAGATGGCGTCACAAACCTGATAGCAGTAACACGTGGTCTTCTATCAAGTTCTTAAATCTTCAGGAATCGCTTCAAAGAATGATTATTATTCAAGTTTTGTAATGGAAAGAATACAGAAAACATGTTCGAAAACAGTAGTATACACACAGTGGATCATGTATCGGAGTGTATTTTCTTTATGGAAGAACCATTTTTCATACTCTGAAATTAGAAAAAAAACTCATAATAATGATTTATTTATACGTACAAACACTATTATTGTTGTTAGTACACATTCATACACATATCAGGTAACTAGTAGTGTATAAACAAGCATCCTTTGAGTGTTCCTCCGTGTTCTAGTGTATACGTAACGCTTGTGTTGTATTGTGTATATGTGCGATCTGCAGAGGGGAATACCTCCAGGGTTGACTTTCTATGGGAAACTGGTCCCTATATAGGTGTTACTGACCCGGCAAACTCCACTTGGCCAGGCTCGAATACAGGACCAACCACCAATGTTCGGTGGTTTTATCCATTCGGCCACTGGGTGTTAGAAAACAAAAGAGCCAATTGTTTTTTAGTTAAACAATAGCCTTGATAATGTGTTACGACATACCGAATGATGATAGATATCGCTGTTGATGCACATTAATGTCATACTTCTTTATAAAACTTACAGGAATTTATGGAAAGATTTCCTTCCGACTGAAAATTCTGGCATTCGGCATCATCCTACAGGATAATTTTGTTTATAGGATAGTTACAGATTAAGGCAGCGTAAGCGGATCGAGGATTGGTTATAGAAGATTTCATTTTAATTCAAAAAAAGAAAAAAAATATTGTAGAATTTGGGAATATATCAAATAGAAGCTTGGAAATTGTTTTCGTTTTCCTTGTAAAAGACTTTATAAAGTTATATTTTTAATAAATTCTACAAAAATTTGTGAATTTTAGTTATCGAGCATTGTTTTTTTTTATATGAAACCTGCAACAATTCCCAAAAATTACGTCAGGAACTGAAGAGCAATGACAATTAATTGAATAAATGTGTACAGCAATCTCAGCAAATACTTTAGTGATGTCAACAATGGTGAACAATTACAAACTTAACGTGTATTTACTGTATATAAGTGAATTATATAAGATACTTTTATATAATACCTGAACTAAATGATTGATATTTAACGAAGTAAACCAAATTTGTATGATAAATCGAGCGTTGAGTTAATCTATACGGGTTAAGATTTTTATATTTTATAATACAGAGCGTAAAAATGGCGTTGTTTACTTTCAAATTAATGGAAATTTCACGATTGAACTTATAAAATTCGTAATTTACGTCGATATTGTGTTTTATTATATATTTACTTTATATGAAGCTTGTATCTAACGTAATCATTTCATATATATACAATTTATTGGGAACATCATCATATCACTTAATGAAAATTTGAGATTAAATAACAATCCTACAAAATAATTGAGTTTTCCTTCTTGTATTGATATTTTCCAGTTACGTCGGCACATCTTTTGATTTTATATTTCTTATTGGAAACTTGAAATTTCAACTAAACAGCGTGTTGTGTATTCATTTCGCTTTACTTATTGTGAATTTAGTGTATTATTATTTCAAAAAAATCAGATTAATAGTTTGTAAAATCATAAAAATACATCTAAAAGCGAAAATATTTCAAAAATTTATTCGAATTTCCAACAGATTCTTTTGATTCTGAAGCCGGGTGTTTTCTTGAATAAGTCATCCCATTGTTTAGGAATATATTTAAAATAATTTTACGTATTTATATAATATAATAAATATAACTCTTAATATCAAACTCTACAATGAAATCTCTAAGGATTCGGCTATTTATACTATTCAAAATGATTATCCTTCTATCTACAGTATTATCCTTTTTCTTCTGGTGACAACTTCCGAAATTAATTTGACTGGGAGAAATTTATTTTAACTTAAACGCTTACAAAAATAAGAAAATCTATTTTAAAATACCATTTTAAATAGGAAAAGAAGTGTTTTAAATATTTGAAAAATATGCCTCTATATGCAAACGTACAGTCAGACATACGAACACACATCAATACCCTAATTTATTTATAGTTAGAGACAGGCTTCCTTAAATAAATATATAAATTATAAGTAAACAAAACAAAATTAAGAATTCAAAATGTATTTTGAAGATTAACAATCACACAAATATACTACGATATTATATTAATTTATTTATAATTGAATTAATTATATTATGGACATTAATATATACTAATCTTAAGGTGTTCGGAATTAAAAACACATAAAGATAATAATAATCTGCTCTCTTCCCTAATAATAATGTAAAATAAGAAAGTTTAGTAATAAAGCGTAGTTTCTACTTAATACATCATCATCACTAAGTGTACCTATCATCTATAAAATCAGTAAAAACACTTCTACTTATATATAAATATTCTAAGCGCAGAATAATTTTGATTTTAGATACTAGAATCTATTTACAATGTGTGAATATATGTTCAAGAATCATCATAGATGATGATGTTTACAGATTATGGTTTTAAAAAAACTTACTCCCAATCTTTATCAATGTATAAATGATTGTGTTGCGGTCATACCAGCATTTATTATAGATTTTTTTAATCATATTCCATAAATATCATCATACATGATTCCTCTTGAATTAATATTTGAACTTATTTTCATGTGTTCATTCGTCTATGGGTGTTTTTAACTAGATTAGCTGTTTGTATAAACTATATTTAGTATAAATGGATATATTTCGATGATATCTGTTGATAAAATGATACTTAAACTCACTTGATACATGCAGAATGACTCTACAGTCCTTATGTAGTATGAATCTTTAATAACTTCACTTCTATGTGAGTTATAAACAATCTGTAAAATGAAATAAAGAAACAATTTATTCAAGATTTAAAATATTTAATTATAATAATATTAACTTTCAACGTTTCCAGGTTTGTGGCTTAATTGCTCAAGTATCTCTATCTTTACACTAAAACTTTAACTTTCAGGTTAAAGAATGAGAAATTTGCCTATTAAAACACAACTGTAATTTTATTAATTATATTTATAGTTATACGACAGCTTCAGAGCAGAAAAATAAAGATTTTAGGGCAGTGACAACACGTTAATAGTATCAATAGAATGTAGGGAGGGTCACAATTCTCGTGCAAGAGGGAGGTTTCACGCTTCATTATATACACTCTATTGACTATTGATGCGGCGAGAGGATCAATCGTCAGAAAAATTCAAGCTAAACCTCGTCTCTAGAATGTAAAAGCGAGTCCAAAACATTACACAACATATTTTTACTGGCTTTGAGATTTAAAAAAAATTAAATTAAATTAAACTGATCGAGATTTTTGTTTAAAATTATCCAATTTGTTAATTTAAATCGTACATTTCAATACGAAAATAATTTAATAAGATTAAAACCTGAATTTCTTGTATATGCCAACGACTTTACAAGTTTTTAACGAAGTTAAATTAATAATTTCTCGTGAAAATTAATAGAATAAGAGTAAATATATAATGAAATGAAAAGGATATTGTAATATTAACTAAAATTATTTTGTAAATCATTCTAGAAGCCCGAATATAGAGAGATAAACGTTAAATTCTACTACTTCTAAGACGGTATGTATCCTTCAACGCCTTTAACAAACAGAAAAGATTATAATAATGATAAAAAATAAACAAGAAACAAGTAAATAATAAGAGTAATAATTTAATAAATAAAAAGGTCATATTTTTCGAGTGTGTGAATAGGGGTGGGTTCATCCCCAGCATATACACCACTACAATGCATTTACACACACACATACATCATAATTAAATTCTACATTTGGTTATGCTTATCGGGTTTAGGGGTGAGGAGGACGGTGGGTGTGGGGCCACTCCCTAAAACATCATTAAAATGAATTAGGTATGTCCTCAAAGTTGCACCCTTATATCTTAATTAGATGTGGATGAAATTTAGGGAAATAATCAAAGGAAATTAAATTAAAAAAAAAAGTAAAGTGAAAATAAAAACAGCAGGCAACAATTAAAATTATTAATAAGTAGCAATAAGCAATGAAAAAGGAAAAAAAACCCAACAATTCAAATAATAATAAATCAATAAAAGCGGCAAACAACAGCAGCAAAGCATAAAAATAGCACAAGCACAACACTAGAGTATAACTAACAAAAGAATTAATTCTTAGTAAATTAAGTAAAATAATAATCGATATTTTAACATTTTATGCAAATTTTCCAACGTGTAAACATTAAAATAAACAAATTTAAAGCATTATTGTGCTTAAAATGAGTGCAGAATTTATATTTAATACCTTTTAAATAATTGCAAATACCATCAGACCAATTACAAATTTATAATTAATTTACTAAATAACTAATCAATTAATTGTAATTTATGCTTTTTTTTTATAAAATAAAATAAAAAATTAAAACGAGTTATATACATAAATTATTCATTTAAACGACGAATTTTATAAGGAAAGTAACCTTATAGGGTATATACAATTCTACATTAAATCACTGATAAAATTACAATTAAATTTTCGAATAAGTTATTTAAAATAATTACATTAAAACTGAAAAAAATCAGTTTTTATAGGATAATTTCTTGTATTTTATTGGAATATTTCGGTGTGTAGAAGCGATTTTTATTTCTACGGAGGCGTGTAATAATTTATAAATTTTTAAATTAAAATTTTAAGCTATAAATTTTTTAGTTATTAAATTTATTTAATAAAATTCCCTTCAACTCTTGAATTATTAATGTACAAAGGTCGCGTAATATAAAAATACTATATTTTATATTACTGTATATACATAGAAGTCATTAAAGTAGCTGAATGGTAAGTTCTTTTAGTAAATTTTACTGCTTTTTTTAAATAAAAATTAATACAATTATAATTAATTTAAACTATTTAATACTTAATTACAATCAATTTTAAATCGTTTGTACTTTCTTAACTTTATAAATATGACTTTTTTTTGGCTGTTTGGTATTACTAATTTGTTTTTTCCCCCCATAAATTTAACAGAAAATCCATGGAAAAAGTGATTTTAACGTTACTAACTGGAATTTTATCGATTTTATCATCATCTTCATTTGGTACAGGTAAATAAATTCTGTTTAAACGGATGATTAAAGCTTATCTTTTGATTTTTTAAAAGTATTTTAGCTTAAAAGTATCTAAAAATTTATTTATCTTACTTTAACAGGTGATGATGATTTCAGGTTTAAAAATAAAAGATTTAAAGAATATAATGAAAATTTCAACGAGGATTTAATTAAAATTGATGGAGGAAATGATAAATTATGGGGTAATTCGTCTACTTATCAATTTTCAAAGGTAGATCCGTCTAAAAATAATTTTATAGAAAAATCATACGGAGAAATTCTAGTTAAATTTGCAAAAAATAACTCAAATTCGCCTTCAAAAAAGTCAAATAAAATGGAAAAATCTAAATGGAACCGTGGAAGAAACTATTTAGAAAATCGACTTAATTTTAGCTCAATTCAGAGATTAATTAATAATATAAATCGGTATAAAAGTTCTATAATTAATGATAATAACGAATTAAAGAACGTTTTCGTGCCAGCAACGTCTAAAAAATCAACTGGAAATGAAAGAAGCAAGATGGAAGTGAAAGCTAACGACAAGTTAGAAGCATTTTCAGGTACAAAAAATGATTATAATTTAAAATTTTACACAATTACAATAATAAAAACGCCAATTTCTACAATTGAAAATGACTTTTTGGATGAAAATAATGTTATAAACACGTCAGACGGATCTAAAATTGTTTATCCCGAAGAGAAATTACAAAGATCTTCGGTTCCAAAAATACGGTATTTAGAGAAAGAAAACGTCAAAAATGAAAAAATTTCGAACGAAGTTTCAAGTCTACGAAGTAAAATTGTGAATAATTTTCTAAACTTTGATAGAATAAATCATATTTTATACTTTAAACAATTACTTCAACGATTTAAGAGGAAGAGAAGCGAATCGAATAGAAAAGAACCAAAGAAAATTAAGGATATTAATTTAAAAACGTTAAAAATCGGTACAAATAATAATGATGGAGACGACTTTGGATCATTATATGAACATTTAAGTGAAAAGCTACGAAAATACAAGAAAAATTCGAATAAATTTTTAAGAAAAATTGGTAAGCGAAGAATTTTTTACTTTCCTAGAAAAATTTTACATAAAAATGAGTTGGATAAAACGAGAAATAATGTGATAAAGTACAAGAAAACACCGAATTTACCATTAATTATCGCATCCAAAATGAGTGGAGAGAAAAAAATAAATAATAAATTCAGTGAAAAATTAATTTTTAAGCAATCTAACGTGTCGAATTCATACCAGAATCGACATAAAAGATCACTTATTAAATCTGTACTTAGCGACGCTTCTGACAGATCTCGCAAGAGACTTCGACCTTTAACCAATCTGAGAGAGACTTTTTTTGACTCCAAAAAACATATTCGACTTCCAGAAATATTAATGAGAGTCAAAGAAAAAAATAAATTGTCACATAAACATTCTGATGAAAATACTAAATACAAGAGCGTGTTTCGTTTATGTATTTTAAATTTAAATTGTAAAGAAGGTAAAGATGAGAGAAAAAGTACAGATTTTGATCAGAAAGAGTTGAAAGTAGTACCGAAATTTCATATAAAATATAAAGATCATTCAAACAAAATTAAAACTGATATTTCTAAAAAAATAAAAGCAGAAGAAAATACTGATAAAAGCGAAAATCTTTACATTCCTGTAATTAGTGATGCTCGCGTGGATGCTGATTATCTTTCTAAAATGATTCCAAGTGAATTCAAGTTCTCAAAATCTTTCCAAGATGGTAGCATGGATGCTGGTTATCTTTCTAAAATGATTCCAAGTGAACTCAAGTTCTCAAAATCTTTCCAAGATGGTAGCATGGATGCTGGTTATCTTTCTAAAATGATTCCAAGTGAACTCAAGTTCTCAAAATCTTTCCAAGATGGTAGCATGGATGCTGGTTATCTTTCTAAAATGATTCCAAGTGAACTCAAGTTCTCAAAATCTTTCCAAGATGGTAGCATGGATGCTGGTTATCTTTCTAAAATGATTCCAAGTGAACTCAAGTTCTCAAAATCTTTCCAAGATGGTAGCATGGATGCTGGTTATCTTTCTAAAATGATTCCAAGTGAACTCAAGTTCTCAAAATCTTTCCAAGATGGTAGCATGGATGCTGGTTATCTTTCTAAAATGATTCCAAGTGAACTCAAGTTCTCAAAATCTTTCCAAGATGGTAGCATGGATGCTGGTTATCTTTCTAAAATGATTCCAAGTGAACTCAAGTTCTCAAAATCTTTCCAAGATGGTAGCATGGATGCTGGTTATCTTTCTAAAATGATTCCAAGTGAACTCAAGTTCTCAAAATCTTTCCAAGATGGTAGCATGGATGCTGGTTATCTTTCTAAAATGATTCCAAGTGAACTCAAGTTCTCAAAATCTTTCCAAGATGGTAGCATGGATGCTGGTTATCTTTCTAAAATGATTCCAAGTGAACTCAAGTTCTCAAAATCTTTCCAAGATGGTAGCATGGATGCTGGTTATCTTTCTAAAATGATTCCAAGTGAACTCAAGTTCTCAAAATCTTTCCAAGATGGTAGCATGGATGCTGGTTATCTTTCTAAAATGATTCCAAGTGAACTCAAGTTCTCAAAATCTTTCCAAGATGGTAGCATGGATGCTGGTTATCTTTCTAAAATGATTCCAAGTGAACTCAAGTTCTCAAAATCTTTCCAAGATGGTAGCATGGATGCTGGTTATCTTTCTAAAATGATTCCAAGTGAACTCAAGTTCTCAAAATCTTTCCAAGATGGTAGCATGGATGCTGGTTATCTTTCTAAAATGATTCCAAGTGAACTCAAGTTCTCAAAATCTTTCCAAGATGGTAGCATGGATGCTGGTTATCTTTCTAAAATGATTCCAAGTGAACTCAAGTTCTCAAAATCTTTCCAAGATGGTAGCATGGATGCTGGTTATCTTTCTAAAATGATTCCAAGTGAACTCAAGTTCTCAAAATCTTTCCAAGATGGTAGCATGGATGCTGGTTATCTTTCTAAAATGATTCCAAGTGAACTCAAGTTCTCAAAATCTTTCCAAGATGGTAGCATGGATGCTGGTTATCTTTCTAAAATGATTCCAAGTGAACTCAAGTTCTCAAAATCTTTCCAAGATGGTAGCATGGATGCTGGTTATCTTTCTAAAATGATTCCAAGTGAACTCAAGTTCTCAAAATCTTTCCAAGATGGTAGCATGGATGCTGGTTATCTTTCTAAAATGATTCCAAGTGAACTCAAGTTCTCAAAATCTTTCCAAGATGGTAGCATGGATGCTGGTTATCTTTCTAAAATGATTCCAAGTGAACTCAAGTTCTCAAAATCTTTCCAAGATGGTAGCATGGATGCTGGTTATCTTTCTAAAATGATTCCAAGTGAACTCAAGTTCTCAAAATCTTTCCAAGATGGTAGCATGGATGCTGGTTATCTTTCTAAAATGATTCCAAGTGAACTCAAGTTCTCAAAATCTTTCCAAGATGGTAGCATGGATGCTGGTTATCTTTCTAAAATGATTCCAAGTGAACTCAAGTTCTCAAAATCTTTCCAAGATGGTAGCATGGATGCTGGTTATCTTTCTAAAATGATTCCAAGTGAACTCAAGTTCTCAAAATCTTTCCAAGATGGTAGCATGGATGCTGGTTATCTTTCTAAAATGATTCCAAGTGAACTCAAGTTCTCAAAATCTTTCCAAGATGGTAGCATGGATGCTGGTTATCTTTCTAAAATGATTCCAAGTGAACTCAAGTTCTCAAAATCTTTCCAAGATGGTAGCATGGATGCTGGTTATCTTTCTAAAATGATTCCAAGTGAACTCAAGTTCTCAAAATCTTTCCAAGATGGTAGCATGGATGCTGGTTATCTTTCTAAAATGATTCCAAGTGAACTCAAGTTCTCAAAATCTTTCCAAGATGGTAGCATGGATGCTGGTTATCTTTCTAAAATGATTCCAAGTGAACTCAAGTTCTCAAAATCTTTCCAAGATGGTAGCATGGATGCTGGTTATCTTTCTAAAATGATTCCAAGTGAACTCAAGTTCTCAAAATCTTTCCAAGATGGTAGCATGGATGCTGGTTATCTTTCTAAAATGATTCCAAGTGAACTCAAGTTCTCAAAATCTTTCCAAGATGGTAGCATGGATGCTGGTTATCTTTCTAAAATGATTCCAAGTGAACTCAAGTTCTCAAAATCTTTCCAAGATGGTAGCATGGATGCTGGTTATCTTTCTAAAATGATTCCAAGTGAACTCAAGTTCTCAAAATCTTTCCAAGATGGTAGCATGGATGCTGGTTATCTTTCTAAAATGATTCCAAGTGAACTCAAGTTCTCAAAATCTTTCCAAGATGGTAGCATGGATGCTGGTTATCTTTCTAAAATGATTCCAAGTGAACTCAAGTTCTCAAAATCTTTCCAAGATGGTAGCATGGATGCTGGTTATCTTTCTAAAATGATTCCAAGTGAACTCAAGTTCTCAAAATCTTTCCAAGATGGTAGCATGGATGCTGGTTATCTTTCTAAAATGATTCCAAGTGAACTCAAGTTCTCAAAATCTTTCCAAGATGGTAGCATGGATGCTGGTTATCTTTCTAAAATGATTCCAAGTGAANAGCGAATATATTTCTCTTACACATTTTTATCTTTTTTTTTTTAATTAAAAAGATGTAAAATTTACACTTATTTTTTACTCCTATGCTCTTAAGATATGTGGGAGATGCAACTGCAGATAAAAATCATAAAATTATTAACGTTTTTATATCAAGTTACTAGTAATTTTAATCGGTTTTGAAACTTTGATAGCCTATTTTAATATTTTGATTAACAATTTAACTAAAAAATAAACCTTTAAAAGTATAATATAAGCTTAAAAATTTAAGAAATTAACATTACATATACAGAGGTTCAATAGGGCAATTAAAGATTTCATATACGTAATTTATGTGCAGAGTATAACACAAACAAAGCAGTATAGTTAGCTGCTTGAAGTGTATTAACTCATAGCTCTTATCTTACATTATTTGGAAATTTTGAAATATGAATAAGCTAAATGATTTTCAACTAATCTAATTATCAATAATAACGTAACTTATAGATTATTTGACTGTATAAACAAACGGAATTCAGTAAATAAATCTTTTCCTAAGTCTCTAACATAAAAGGAAGCCTGCAAGAGGTAACATTATTGTAGACTTCCTTTGTTATTTGTGTAAGCTCTAGGATAGGACTGTGAATCAATCCTACAGCTTACACAAATTCAATCCTATCCTACAATGAAAAAAAATCTAATTAAGTATTCATAATCGTCTATGTTCATTTCTGTAGTTCCCTGCGATAATATTTTTAAAAAATTTGAAATTATCTAACTATATTAGAGAAGATATAGATCATATTCTCACTCCATTATTTAAATTAGTTAATAATTATTATAATTTATTCATTGCTCTTTCTCTCATTCAATATCAACAATTTTAAAATAACTAAATATTATTACTGCGGGAATATTTAATAAGGAAACCGTTTTATAATTTGAATAATTGGATAATTAAACTAATTAGAAAATTTATAATATTGATATAAATGTAATTCAGTGAATGAGTCTTTTACTAAAGGAATTAACATGAAAGGAGATAGCATTCCTGCGACTTTTATATTTGTATAGGCTCTAGGATAAGACTGAAAATCAATTCTAGAGCTTATACAAGAGCTATCCTATAATCCTACGACGATCTATTCAAGTAAGATTACTCCTATCGTAGAGCTTTACACAAGATTATTCTAGACAATTATCAAGAATATTTACAAATAATAAATAAATTATTCATTTAAATTAAGAAAATATTCTTTTATAAGTCAGTTATAGTTTATATTTTTGATAATACATTTGTTCTAATCAGAAATATGAATTTAAAAAACCCGAATATTCAGATTATTATTCGAAGTTTGTGTTATAACACAATGATGGAAGCAGAATACAAAAAAGGCATGTCTTTCAACTAACTGTAAGGTCAATACAATCATGAAATCAATTTTTAAAAAAACCACTAAAACTGTGTTTTTGAGGATAAAAATTAAAATATAATTACATTATTTTACGTAAAAGCTAATGAGAAAAACGATTTTCCTTTAAAATATATCTTAATTTTTATTATTAAACCAGACTTTAACCGTGTCTTTATCTAACGAAAGATAAAAGTAATACGTTTTGTATTCGATTGAGGTCTGAACCCATGTCCTTAAGTGATGTATCGAAAGCTCTAACCTGAAGAAACACATTTATCTTGTCTTCTAATCCTCTTAACCTATTCTGGAAACGTTTATCGTAAAGCGTGGGTTCCGATCTCATCAGGTTTTCGGCGTGTACAAAAGCTTTCTATATTTTCCTACATAAAAGACAAACTTTCTCTTCCATACGCTCAACTTTTCTTATATAAAAGCTTAATTTTTTTCCTATTTAAATAACTGATTTTCTTCCTATAAATACAGAAAAACTTAATTTTTCTCAAGAAAAATATATACAAATAAAACTTGTCTTAATTATT
Organism: Centruroides sculpturatus; assembly: GCF_000671375.1. Taxonomy (NCBI): domain Eukaryota; kingdom Metazoa; phylum Arthropoda; class Arachnida; order Scorpiones; family Buthidae; genus Centruroides; species Centruroides sculpturatus. The sequence goes on along the minus strand of NW_019384360.1, from coordinate 106,905 downwards.
TCTAATATACACCTGTAATTATAAAGCTATTCTAAAGATACTAGCATTAATTTACAACGCAGTGCTTCGCAAACTTGCTAAAATCTTTCATAAAAAGTCACTTTTACATTTAAAAAAAAATTACAAAATATAATAAAATTCTAGCATTTTTTTAAATTGTATTTTTGTCCAATTTTTTGATACGTTCGGCAGAAATTAATTCTGAAATCAAGCGATATAACTACGAATGAATTAAGAGTTTTCATTTACTCACCGCTTAATTTAACATCGATTGAACACGTCTAATAACGCATTAACGGCTTATTAATTGTTGTCAATCCAAGAAAACACGCACCGACATCTAAAAAAATTCCCATTATTCCATCTATCAACTGTCTGAGGGACTACAGTTACAGATTTCGATATTCGAAGTAAATTTATAAGTGCGAATCTGCTCGTCTTTCATCTAAAAAAAATCGTCAAAAAAGTAAAAGAAAATTATTATATACATCTAATACACCCGATATAATAATTAAAACTATCTGATATCGTCTTAGAATATTTATTTTTCTTATATTAAAAGGTATTAAAATATATGAAAGTGGAAACGTGCAGTTTCGACTGGAGTTTTCTCCAATTTTACTTATCGTTTTCTGAATTTTGTAGTTTTATTACATCCGAATGAAGCGAATATATTTCTCTTACACATTTTTATCTTTTTTTTTTTAATTAAAAAAAGATGTAAAATTTACACTTATTTTTTACTCCTATGCTCTTAAGATATGTGGGAGATGCAACTGCAGATAAAAATCATAAAATTATTAACGTTTTTATATCAAGTTACTAGTAATTTTAATCGGTTTTGAAACTTTGATAGCCTATTTTAATATTTTGATTAACAATTTAACTAAAAAATAAACCTTTAAAAGTATAATATAAGCTTAAAAATTTAAGAAATTAACATTACATATACAGAGGTTCAATAGGGCAATTAAAGATTTCATATACGTAATTTATGTGCAGAGTATAACACAAACAAAGCAGTATAGTTAGCTGCTTGAAGTGTATTAACTCATAGCTCTTATCTTACATTATTTGGAAATTTTGAAATATGAATAAGCTAAATGATTTTCAACTAATCTAATTATCAATAATAACGTAACTTATAGATTATTTGACTGTATAAACAAACGGAATTCAGTAAATAAATCTTTTCCTAAGTCTCTAACATAAAAGGAAGCCTGCAAGAGGTAACATTATTGTAGACTTCCTTTGTTATTTGTGTAAGCTCTAGGATAGGACTGTGAATCAATCCTACAGCTTACACAAATTCAATCCTATCCTACAATGAAAAAAAATCTAATTAAGTATTCATAATCGTCTATGTTCATTTCTGTAGTTCCCTGCGATAATATTTTTAAAAAATTTGAAATTATCTAACTATATTAGAGAAGATATAGATCATATTCTCACTCCATTATTTAAATTAGTTAATAATTATTATAATTTATTCATTGCTCTTTCTCTCATTCAATATCAACAATTTTAAAATAACTAAATATTATTACTGCGGGAATATTTAATAAGGAAACCGTTTTATAATTTGAATAATTGGATAATTAAACTAATTAGAAAATTTATAATATTGATATAAATGTAATTCAGTGAATGAGTCTTTTACTAAAGGAATTAACATGAAAGGAGATAGCATTCCTGCGACTTTTATATTTGTATAGGCTCTAGGATAAGACTGAAAATCAATTCTAGAGCTTATACAAGAGCTATCCTATAATCCTACGACGATCTATTCAAGTAAGATTACTCCTATCGTAGAGCTTTACACAAGATTATTCTAGACAATTATCAAGAATATTTACAAATAATAAANATGGTGGCATGAATGCTGGTTATCTTTCTAAAATGATTCCAAGTGAATCCAAGTTTCCAAAATCCTTCCAATATGGTGGCATGAATGCTGATTATCTTTCTAAAATGATTCCAAGGGAATTCAAGTTTTCAGAACCTTATGAAATGAATTCATTAGACACTACTAATCTGAAAAATTATGGAATTTTCCTCCCCAAAAGACCTTATAACAGATTTAGATTTGATCGAAATCATCCTTATCACTTGGCTAACCAAAATGATTATGGTCTAGGAGCCGGTGTAAGATTTGAAGATGGCGAAGTTCGAAACCAATTCTTAATATCACCTTTCCAGTACTTTAAATATTTTCCAGCTTGGTCCTTTAAAATTTTCCATGGAAATTTGTTTGGTTTGGTTGTCTACAATGATAACGTAAATGGAAATAACAACATCATCATCCCTACCAAAATTAAATATAGAAGATGGCACCCTGGAGGGCCTATCTTTGCTTATCCTCTGAATCAAGATGGAACTCGCAAAGAATTTTTCTTAATTTTGTTTCCTGGTTTGGATAATTATTTGTACTATAAAAATAAAATTTTTAATAATATTGAAAGGTTAAATTTGCCAATATCTATTAATGATAAGAACGAACAAGTAACATATTCGATGGGGAATAAAGTGAACGGCGTTGAACATACGAGTAGATCTGATGATGATAAGACGGATAAAATAGACGATTTCAACTTTAGTATAGAGAAATTTACGGATAATTCTGAAATTTCTAAAAATATCGAAGAACATAGTGAGACAAACGATATTTTCTTAGAGTTTTCAAAGAATATACACCGACTCGACGATAGTAAAATGGCCGAATTGCTTAAAAAACTAAATCTTTCTTCTAAAACGGAAAAAGACGATTTCAAAAATAAATTACAGATTATTTTGGATGAATTAAAAGGGAAGAAAAAAGGTTCTAAGGATGATCCTGTAGAAGATGAAAAGAATTCGGATGCTGTGAAGTGTGATTGCAAGGGAGCTGAGGAAACAAGTAAAGATGTGTCTAAATCTGAACAAAATATAAGTCCTAAAGATGAGAAACAAACAGAAACGACTCTATCTGTATAGTTAAAATGATAATTAAAAATGAATTTCTGAAGTGTATCACAATTCATTTTCGAAATTTATCAACTGTTATAGATAGTTTTGGACGTTTCTAAGATATATAAAGAATAATTATAGGTGTGTAAACGTCGAAGGAATTAAATTTTGAATACGTTAAAAAATGTGTTATTAGAATAAGGCCTACGTATTTACATCAATAGAATCTTCCAAAAAATCATTCTTTACTTTGAATTGCGTTTTATTAGAAGCTTTTTGAATTTCAATAACAATTCTGTTGAATACACTTTATTCTTCTTCTATTCTTTAACATTTCTGTAAGCCTTTATCATCTCGTATTTCTTCGTTAAATTGGCTTTTCTATAAAAAAAAATAATAATAATAAATGTCGTTTTTTAGTAAAAGACTCAAAAAATTTAATGCATTACGTGTACTTTTCAATAAATTCGACAATTTGTTTACGATACGTTCCTACAGTAAATGTATTAATTACTGATTAAATTGTTTTTTTTAGAATAGAAATTCGTGTTTAACGTCTAATAATTACGAAAATTCTTAAAAAATATTTTCAGAATAATTGTTTTATATTATTAATATACAAAAGAATCTTTCCGTCGTTCAATTTTTTTAGATAAAATGTACTTTTATATTTTCTTTTTGAAACCGTGTCCTGTTTTATATTTGTGGCGTAATAAACACTAGTATTGTGTTTTATTCTAAAGACACATGGCAAATTTTCCATCAAATTCCTTTATTAGTTGACTAATAATCAACTAATAAAGGAATTTGATGGAAAATTTGCCATGTGTCTTTAGAATAAAACACAATACTAGTGTTTATTACGCCACAAATATAAAACAGGACACGGTTTCAAAAAGAAAATCAACAAA
>NW_019384360.1:39326-98840 GCF_000671375.1 Centruroides sculpturatus | reverse complement strand
TTCTTTTCATTTTTTTTTTTAAATAAATATAAGACAAGTCAGTTACTTGAATATCGAATTCGAATGCTAATCCAACGTTAGAAAAGATTTCTTGGAAACTAAAAGCAGAGAATGAATTTATTACAAAAGTTTTGTAAGTTCCAACAAAGAAGTCTTATAGATCACAAAACACGATTTTCAAAATTCTTAAACAAATTTAATGAAAGACTGAACGGGATTAACGTCGAGAAGGTAAATGAATAGAAATGGGATAAGAATTAACAATTAATTGCTGCATCTGATTGTTTAGCAATACTTTAAACCTTTCTATTGAATATTCCTGTAAACTGTATTATTGTTAAGAAAATTATTTTCAATCCTATTGTTAGTCGCTACACAAACTTTTGCCAATATATTACTAATATCAGTTTTATATACATCTAATACACCCGATATAATAATTAAAACTATCGTCTTAGAATATTTATTTTTCTTATATTAAAAGGTATTAAAATATATGAAAGTGGAAACGTGCAGTTTCGACTGGAGTTTTCTCCAATTTTACTTATCGTTTTCTGAATTTTGTAGTTTTATTACATCCGAATGAAGCGAATATATTTCTCTTACACATTTTTATCTTTTTTTTTTTAATTAAAAAGATGTAAAATTTACACTTATTTTTTACTCCTATGCTCTTAAGATATGTGGGAGATGCAACTGCAGATAAAAATCATAAAATTATTAACGTTTTTATATCAAGTTACTAGTAATTTTAATCGGTTTTGAAACTTTGATAGCCTATTTTAATATTTTGATTAACAATTTAACTAAAAAATAAACCTTTAAAAGTATAATATAAGCTTAAAAATTTAAGAAATTAACATTACATATACAGAGGTTCAATAGGGCAATTAAAGATTTCATATACGTAATTTATGTGCAGAGTATAACACAAACAAAGCAGTATAGTTAGCTGCTTGAAGTGTATTAACTCATAGCTCTTATCTTACATTATTTGGAAATTTTGAAATATGAATAAGCTAAATGATTTTCAACTAATCTAATTATCAATAATAACGTAACTTATAGATTATTTGACTGTATAAACAAACGGAATTCAGTAAATAAATCTTTTCCTAAGTCTCTAACATAAAAGGAAGCCTGCAAGAGGTAACATTATTGTAGACTTCCTTTGTTATTTGTGTAAGCTCTAGGATAGGACTGTGAATCAATCCTACAGCTTACACAAATTCAATCCTATCCTACAATGAAAAAAAATCTAATTAAGTATTCATAATCGTCTATGTTCATTTCTGTAGTTCCCTGCGATAATATTTTTAAAAAATTTGAAATTATCTAACTATATTAGAGAAGATATAGATCATATTCTCACTCCATTATTTAAATTAGTTAATAATTATTATAATTTATTCATTGCTCTTTCTCTCATTCAATATCAACAATTTTAAAATAACTAAATATTATTACTGCGGGAATATTTAATAAGGAAACCGTTTTATAATTTGAATAATTGGATAATTAAACTAATTAGAAAATTTATAATATTGATATAAATGTAATTCAGTGAATGAGTCTTTTACTAAAGGAATTAACATGAAAGGAGATAGCATTCCTGCGACTTTTATATTTGTATAGGCTCTAGGATAAGACTGAAAATCAATTCTAGAGCTTATACAAGAGCTATCCTATAATCCTACGACGATCTATTCAAGTAAGATTACTCCTATCGTAGAGCTTTACACAAGATTATTCTAGACAATTATCAAGAATATTTACAAATAATAAATAAATTATTCATTTAAATTAAGAAAATATTCTTTTATAAGTCAGTTATAGTTTATATTTTTGATAATACATTTGTTCTAATCAGAAATATGAATTTAAAAAACCCGAATATTCAGATTATTATTCGAAGTTTGTGTTATAACACAATGATGGAAGCAGAATACAAAAAAGGCATGTCTTTCAACTAACTGTAAGGTCAATACAATCATGAAATCAATTTTTAAAAAAACCACTAAAACTGTGTTTTTGAGGATAAAAATTAAAATATAATTACATTATTTTACGTAAAAGCTAATGAGAAAAACGATTTTCCTTTAAAATATATCTTAATTTTTATTATTAAACCAGACTTTAACCGTGTCTTTATCTAACGAAAGATAAAAGTAATACGTTTTGTATTCGATTGAGGTCTGAACCCATGTCCTTAAGTGATGTATCGAAAGCTCTAACCTGAAGAAACACATTTATCTTGTCTTCTAATCCTCTTAACCTATTCTGGAAACGTTTATCGTAAAGCGTGGGTTCCGATCTCATCAGGTTTTCGGCGTGTACAAAAGCTTTCTATATTTTCCTACATAAAAGACAAACTTTCTCTTCCATACGCTCAACTTTTCTTATATAAAAGCTTAATTTTTTTCCTATTTAAATAACTGATTTTCTTCCTATAAATACAGAAAAACTTAATTTTTCTCAAGAAAAATATATACAAATAAAACTTGTCTTAATTATTTCTAATATACACCTGTAATTATAAAGCTATTCTAAAGATACTAGCATTAATTTACAACGCAGTGCTTCGCAAACTTGCTAAAATCTTTCATAAAAAGTCACTTTTACATTTAAAAAAAAATTACAAAATATAATAAAATTCTAGCATTTTTTTAAATTGTATTTTTGTCCAATTTTTTGATACGTTCGGCAGAAATTAATTCTGAAATCAAGCGATATAACTACGAATGAATTAAGAGTTTTCATTTACTCACCGCTTAATTTAACATCGATTGAACACGTCTAATAACGCATTAACGGCTTATTAATTGTTGTCAATCCAAGAAAACACGCACCGACATCTAAAAAAATTCCCATTATTCCATCTATCAACTGTCTGAGGGACTACAGTTACAGATTTCGATATTCGAAGTAAATTTATAAGTGCGAATCTGCTCGTCTTTCATCTAAAAAAAATCGTCAAAAAAGTAAAAGAAAATTAATTAATAATTAAATTATATATATATAATTCTATTTTTCAAAATATCTCGCGTAGTTTGCGCATACAGCCCGTAAAATTAAGCTAGAAAATATTGTTATTTTTAAAAATTTGGTATTTAAACGGATAAATCTTACTTTCATACTTTAAGAAAATTAGTCTTACAGTACTAATAAATCTTTAATTCTAAGAAATTAATAATGTAAATGATCATATTAATCGTAGTAAAATCTTTACAGAGAGGCCTATATATTAAATATTCATTTCATTATAAGATTTAAATATTCTATGAGATAAACTATTTCTTTTATATATAAAGTTAGTTCAATATGTAATAAAGTAGCTGAACTACAGCCCAATATTTTAGATATTACAATTTTACAAATAATCCATCCATTCTATGGTTCCTTCCAGCATACTATGAGGCGAAAATTATTTAAATTACTTTACCTAACACATCTTACAGAATAATACGTAATGACTACTCCATAGTATAATTATATCGTCTCTCTTGAGGTCTAACCTTGCCTATAAGTTTACTCGTAATTGCTATAGGGCTTATAAACCTTAAAGCTATGGTCCTTAAGAGTGAGAGGAAATCTATTCTATAAAATGTTTAAATTTATTTTTATGTGCAGTATTACGAATCCTTGTATTTTAGAATGATATGTATCTATGAGCTGCTTCTAGGAACGTCGATAGGAGTCTAGGGAATTTCCTCTGACTGGAGAACACTTAAAGAGATCCTTAGCGTTATTACACCCTATAAATTAATGTTAATTTTACTAACAAAATTGTTTTTTATTAACGTTCTAAGTATCTCATTTATTTAAAAAAAAGGCAAAAAGAGCTCTCTCTCTACCCGGGATCTATATAAGTTCTTGACAGTTCTATAGAGAATGTAATTACACATAACATTAAAACATAAGGTAGTTCAACAGTACAGGGAAGCAAATATTGTAAAGTTAGCGTGTTAAATTATAATTAGTCCTTCAACTAAGCAAACTATTATTAATTATTCAAAACAAGAATATTGTAATCTTTAAATTCCACGGAAGAAAAGTTGATTTCCTGTAATCCAATTAACTGAAATTTAATTTAATTTTAAATACGTTATATTACATATCCTTTTAATTTTTGTGTTTTCTTTCTTTTCAGTTTTTTTTTTTAAATAAATATAAGACAAGTCAGTTACTTGAATATCGAATTCGAATGCTAATCCAACGTTAGAAAAGATTTCTTGGAAACTAAAAGCAGAGAATGAATTTATTACAAAAGTTTTGTAAGTTCCAACAAAGAAGTCTTATAGATCACAAAACACGATTTTCAAAATTCTTAAACAAATTTAATGAAAGACTGAACGGGATTAACGTCGAGAAGGTAAATGAATAGAAATGGGATAAGAATTAACAATTAATTGCTGCATCTGATTGTTTAGCAATACTTTAAACCTTTCTATTGAATATTCCTGTAAACTGTATTATTGTTAAGAAAATTATTTTCAATCCTATTGTTAGTCGCTACACAAACTTTTGCCAATATATTACTAATATCAGTTTTATATACATCTAATACACCCGATATAATAATTAAAACTATCGTCTTAGAATATTTATTTTTCTTATATTAAAAGGTATTAAAATATATGAAAGTGGAAACGTGCAGTTTCGACTGGAGTTTTCTCCAATTTTACTTATCGTTTTCTGAATTTTGTAGTTTTATTACATCCGAATGAAGCGAATATATTTCTCTTACACATTTTTATCTTTTTTTTTTAATTAAAAAGATGTAAAATTTACACTTATTTTTTACTCCTATGCTCTTAAGATATGTGGGAGATGCAACTGCAGATAAAAATCATAAAATTATTAACGTTTTTATATCAAGTTACTAGTAATTTTAATCGGTTTTGAAACTTTGATAGCCTATTTTAATATTTTGATTAACAATTTAACTAAAAAATAAACCTTTAAAAGTATAATATAAGCTTAAAAATTTAAGAAATTAACATTACATATACAGAGGTTCAATAGGGCAATTAAAGATTTCATATACGTAATTTATGTGCAGAGTATAACACAAACAAAGCAGTATAGTTAGCTGCTTGAAGTGTATTAACTCATAGCTCTTATCTTACATTATTTGGAAATTTTGAAATATGAATAAGCTAAATGATTTTCAACTAATCTAATTATCAATAATAACGTAACTTATAGATTATTTGACTGTATAAACAAACGGAATTCAGTAAATAAATCTTTTCCTAAGTCTCTAACATAAAAGGAAGCCTGCAAGAGGTAACATTATTGTAGACTTCCTTTGTTATTTGTGTAAGCTCTAGGATAGGACTGTGAATCAATCCTACAGCTTACACAAATTCAATCCTATCCTACAATGAAAAAAAATCTAATTAAGTATTCATAATCGTCTATGTTCATTTCTGTAGTTCCCTGCGATAATATTTTTAAAAAATTTGAAATTATCTAACTATATTAGAGAAGATATAGATCATATTCTCACTCCATTATTTAAATTAGTTAATAATTATTATAATTTATTCATTGCTCTTTCTCTCATTCAATATCAACAATTTTAAAATAACTAAATATTATTACTGCGGGAATATTTAATAAGGAAACCGTTTTATAATTTGAATAATTGGATAATTAAACTAATTAGAAAATTTATAATATTGATATAAATGTAATTCAGTGAATGAGTCTTTTACTAAAGGAATTAACATGAAAGGAGATAGCATTCCTGCGACTTTTATATTTGTATAGGCTCTAGGATAAGACTGAAAATCAATTCTAGAGCTTATACAAGAGCTATCCTATAATCCTACGACGATCTATTCAAGTAAGATTACTCCTATCGTAGAGCTTTACACAAGATTATTCTAGACAATTATCAAGAATATTTACAAATAATAAATAAATTATTCATTTAAATTAAGAAAATATTCTTTTATAAGTCAGTTATAGTTTATATTTTTGATAATACATTTGTTCTAATCAGAAATATGAATTTAAAAAACCCGAATATTCAGATTATTATTCGAAGTTTGTGTTATAACACAATGATGGAAGCAGAATACAAAAAAGGCATGTCTTTCAACTAACTGTAAGGTCAATACAATCATGAAATCAATTTTTAAAAAAACCACTAAAACTGTGTTTTTGAGGATAAAAATTAAAATATAATTACATTATTTTACGTAAAAGCTAATGAGAAAAACGATTTTCCTTTAAAATATATCTTAATTTTTATTATTAAACCAGACTTTAACCGTGTCTTTATCTAACGAAAGATAAAAGTAATACGTTTTGTATTCGATTGAGGTCTGAACCCATGTCCTTAAGTGATGTATCGAAAGCTCTAACCTGAAGAAACACATTTATCTTGTCTTCTAATCCTCTTAACCTATTCTGGAAACGTTTATCGTAAAGCGTGGGTTCCGATCTCATCAGGTTTTCGGCGTGTACAAAAGCTTTCTATATTTTCCTACATAAAAGACAAACTTTCTCTTCCATACGCTCAACTTTTCTTATATAAAAGCTTAATTTTTTTCCTATTTAAATAACTGATTTTCTTCCTATAAATACAGAAAAACTTAATTTTTCTCAAGAAAAATATATACAAATAAAACTTGTCTTAATTATTTCTAATATACAACTGTACACCTGTAATTATAAAGCTATTCTAAAGATACTAGCATTAATTTACAACGCAGTGCTTCGCAAACTTGCTAAAATCTTTCATAAAAAGTCACTTTTACATTTAAAAAAAAAATTACAAAATATAATAAAATTCTAGCATTTTTTTAAATTGTATTTTTGTCCAATTTTTTGATACGTTCGGCAGAAATTAATTCTGAAATCAAGCGATATAACTACGAATGAATTAAGAGTTTTCATTTACTCACCGCTTAATTTAACATCGATTGAACACGTCTAATAACGCATTAACGGCTTATTAATTGTTGTCAATCCAAGAAAACACGCACCGACATCTAAAAAAATTCCCATTATTCCATCTATCAACTGTCTGAGGGACTACAGTTACAGATTTCGATATTCGAAGTAAATTTATAAGTGCGAATCTGCTCGTCTTTCATCTAAAAAAAATCGTCAAAAAAGTAAAAGAAAATTAATTAATAATTAGAAAAATTCCAATTTAAATTCTTTCTTTAAAATTTATAGAGTTTAAGCAGTTATATTTTAAGATAAGATTGTAAAAATATTCATTTTTAGATTGTTTAAATGGTGATTTTATGAAATTTTCTTTAATTATTTTTTGCATTTGTATACGTTTAATTAATTTAAATTCAAAAAAAAATTAAACAAATAAAATTAATATATTATAATTAATTAAAATGCATAATAATATACGTTACAATAATACAAATTATAATAAAGTATTGTATTTCTTATTGTAGAATTTATATTTACATTTCGACAGCTTAAAATCTCTTTTATAAACGATAAAACAAGATTTTAAGAAGTGTTTAAGCATATTGAACAGTTTATAATTTAAAATTCGAATTGTAGAAACTTATTTTTAACGTAAAATACTCTTCACACCTCTCGATATATTTGAGGAAAGAGAGAGAGAGAGAGAGAGAGAAAGTGCTAAGAAAATATTTTATTTCATAAAAAAAAAAAAAAAACTAAACAATACGACAAATAAAAATGAATAATTTACAGATCCCACTTTACATAAAGATCCTAAAAACGATATATTAAGTATTGATACGGGCCATACATCATGCAACTTTACAAGCATTGATCCTTGTAGCAAGTTGAAAGGGGGATGGAGAGCTGTTGGTGTTGTAGAAAGAGCCATCTACTAGGGTTGGAAGCGCGACAGTCTTTGCCACATGACGTAGAAATATAAATTAAAGAAGATATCTAGGTTTTTCCCCCTTCGTGCAGTTTGTGGTCAGTTTTGTATGGGGTAGCCCGGGGACAGAAGGACTACGAGATCTACCTCTCCACAGGTTGAAAGGGAACGGGAAATATAAAAACATTTTTCAAGCCTTAATAGTCTTGATGTATTCTATAGGTTGTGCACAACAACTCATGTGTCAGCACAATACGTGTTAGAATCTTTACTAAAGATGGTGATAAACACGAAATGCAATAAAAGTGGCAGAGTAGGGAGGTAGGAAATAAAAAAATAAAATAAAATAAAATAATAAAAAAAAAAGGGAGGCAAAAATTCCCGATGGTTCCTTGTGTGATAGTGAAAAATTTTGTTACTGACGATTGTAGAAATGGCTTAGTAACTGTCCCTTACTCGCTTGGATGTTCTGTTATTATATAGGAAGGTACTTTATGTCTGGTGTAGACGGGGGGTACCATTTGTTGTGTAAGAACATGATACATTGTTAAGGAGAAGATAGCGGGTTTGTATAGAAAGTTCGAGCGTTGTGTTATCTCGTAGTAAATTGCCTTCAGTGAAAGGTTTGTCAATAATGTGTAGAGCGATGTGGCCACAGAAAAGAGTTTGTTGAAATGTAAGAACGTTTGTGTTTGGTCACATAGGGATTGGCCACACAATCGAACCGTTTCTATTGTTAAACTAATTGTTTGGCGACTTTTTGCATTGAAAAGGGCACCAAATCCTTTCGATTTTACAATCCTCGAAGTTGTTGTTGTTGTTGTCGTCGCTTTACGCTCTTTTCGACAATGAATCGTGCAGCAATGCTTGCTTACTACTAGAGATTACGGCTCGCTACAACTTACGAAAATATTACAAAACTTACGATTAATTACAATCTCTGTACAATTCCTCGAAGAAATTTAAATAATTCCTTATCTGGAATCAATAAATTAAAAAAATTAAAAATGTTTAAAGTTTAATTAAAGTCAATAGAAAGACATTAAAACAACCCTTTACGCTTCCTTACTACAGCGTAAATTAATCGCATATAATACGCTTTTTGAGCCTTTTGAATAAATTAACGTATTTTAAATGCCGTAAAAAAGTTTTTAAGATCACAATTTAAGATAAACTTTCGCTAAAATTGTTTATACAAAGAACAAAAAAACGAAACAAAAGCCTTCTAAAATAAGACTTTTCTTCCTGATAACGTCGAAAATAGTAGATTGTTTGGAAATAAATTCTTAAACCGAAAACTAATATTTACTAAAAGTAAATCATAAATAATAAAAGATAACAATTGATTAAATCACCTGTAGACCAAAAGTCAGTTAACCGTTGTAAAACATTAAACTGTCGGCCTTATTCATGTAAATTAATATTTTATATTATTTTTCTGTTATAGTTAACAGCTCACGCTTTAGAGGACATTTTTAAATATTTATAAATATAAAAATAATTCCTTTAAAAGCGATAATATATTCTCATAACCAGAGTTTAAGATATAGAAATTTATCTGCCTAAAAAGAGAATACAACTCCTTATTCTGTAAGCTCAGAATCTCAATTGGGATCCGAACCCGCGCCTTCAGCCAGCGTGCAAATGATCGAACTTTTATGATTTATGACACTTCTAAGGGGTTATTTTTATCTACTAGAGTATTGTTTACAAGTTAAATTAGAGCATAGACAGCTAATCACAGAAAACAACGTATATACAAGGTTATTAGTATGAAGAAAAGGAGTGAATGTGGGTATAGCTTAGGATGAAGATGCAAAACGTGACGTGTATGTTTACATTCTAGAAACGTGTTTGTAAACAAAGCCAATTAGTAAATTAAGGCATGCAAACATTTAACTAATTACCAGAATAGATATAATAATGTAAAGAAAAGGTTATAAAGTCAAAGAAGGAATTAGTATGAAGGAAGAGCGTGTGTTTGTGAGGAAGGGATGTTGGCAAAGGATGAAGATGGCGAACCAATTATTCGACTTTGCATGGTCTTCTATTGTAGAATGCCGATTCCATTTGGAAAAGTGAATGAGACGTCTTGGGGAAAAATGGAAAACGTCTTCCTTTATTATGTTGTATTTGAAACCGCAAAAACCTGTAAAGAAGATGATTCTATTTTTTTGCGGAACAACAAAACTTGGAGCCTTATCCAATGTTTAGAAAATTTTAAATTCCGTTACCGAAAATTATATTTTTTGTTGGTCTAACAATAACTCTTTTTTCTTTTTATATTATTTATTCCTTCCCTATTCTAAAAAAATTCGCCTAACACTTGAATAACTTTTTATTTATTTTTATTCTTAGGCTCGAATTTAATTCTATTTTTCTTCCTTTTTAAACTAAATTTTAATTTATCGTTTAGTAAAATAGAATTTTATAATACACCATCTTTCTTTTTTTTTTTGCTATTTTACAGCGCTTAAATTACGTAAATATTAAGTTTCTGATAGTGTAAAACAGTAAAAAAAAATTTTATAATTAATTAAAATTAAAATTTTAATGTATTTTATTCGATTAATGAGGCAATAAAGTTGATATTTTTGTTATTTTTTTAAAGATTTAAGCGCTAAAATAATTTCTAATTAATTAAATTTTATATTTTTACATTTTATAATTTAAAATATGAATTTTTGTACATAAAATATTTAAATATGATTCTTTTTAAGCATCTTAAAACAGTCTTAAAAGCCATTTAAGAATGTTTTACGCTTAAAATTATTAAAGATTATGACGAATAATATGTAAATTAGTGTAAATGTTTAACAGTTTTCTCGTGTTTTTTGGTTGTAATGTAATGTTAAAATTAATTTTAAAACGTTTAAAATTTAAAATCAATAAGTTAAAGATCCCATCGATAGTTACAAAGGGGAGAATAAGACTTGTTGACTCTTTGGATGTCGCCTACAACGTTTCAAGCCAATGAACGAGTCAGTGGAGAAACAAGAGGAAGCGTCATTGGTTGAATACTTCACCTCTGACTCCATCTTGACGATTCGACCGCTCGTCAATCGAGTGTGACGTTGAAGCGCGTGCGAAAAGAGCCACGAAAGTATTCGAAGCGCGGTCCAGAGGCCATCTCGTGATAAATGGTCAATGGATCATTTGGAAATTGGTACAAAGTTATAAGAATTTTTTTTTATTTTTCTTTTGGAAAATCTGGTTTATTTGAAGCGTGAATGAGAAGAATTTTCTTGTTTTGTATGGGGGATTTTATGATATGAAGTAAGATAATTAGAAATAAATGGATACGAACTCTTTATTCAGTATAAAAATTAATTTGGAAGAATTAAAATCGTTCGAATTTAAGTTTAAAATGTTTATTATTTATTAATTTTTAATAAATGAGAAATATATGTGACGTAAACAGAAAATAAAGGTCTAGGAAATGTTTATAAAGTACAGTATATAGATACATACTCATACTTATAGTGTAAAATATAATCCTTATAGTATATAAAGTACTATACTTAAACTGACAATAGTCAGCTTATTTAACAAAAGTAAATTATATAACTTGTTTACCAAAACCTAAATTTAATGCTTCCCAACCGGTAGATCGCACCCACCCTCTTGGGAGTCGCTCGTCATATTCTTCTGTTGTGTCACGATTTTCGAGGGGTAACCAAATAATAAAGTTTGGAAAAACGAGTTTAAAATGTAGGCATTCCCTTTATCTACTTATATATTTCTCCATTTTTGTGAAAATTGGCTTTAAAACACTTAAAACTGGTTTAAAATCGCACTTATAGGTTAGCTATTTAAATGTTTTAAGAATAACGTGCGCTATTGCACTATACTAACTTATAAAGAGCACTAAGTATTGTATTATCTGCAAAGAGCTGTGTAGAGCAAATACTAAGGTTTACAGTGCTTTACAAAGGACACTATAAATCACATTACCCTACAAAGAGCATTGTGTATCATATACAAGATTGCAAGCAGCACACTACTAAGAACAATAAACAACTCATCGTCCTACAAAAAACACTAAACATCACACTATCCTACAAAAGACATCTTCACCGTTTATTCTACAAAGAAATAAATTTACAGAAAAGACATTTTCTCGAACAAAAGTGGGGTCGAGTTATTGTCGAACGTCGTCGCCGTCTTCTTAACAAAAGTATAGTCGACGCCCCCGGTAGGACTATTTGGTTCGGTTGTAAAAGAAAAGGTCACGACCTCAATTTGGAAAGGTCGTTCCACCGATGACAAGCATGGCAAAGTCAGATGTGCGCGAGATAAGCGAGCAAACGTGACTACGGGGTGGAGATTCAAATCGGGGAGAGAGAGAGAGAAAAAAAAACATCGTAATTAATAATGACATAGGCTTTAAAAGGCCGTAATGTAATTTATTGAAGACGTTGTCAACCAGGTAATATGATCTATGCAACTAAAACGTATCGCCCGTTGCACGATTCGTGACGTCACTCTTCCACCGCTCTTTTCTCCCTGGTGGACGATTCGAACATTAATCACGGTGGCCCTTAGACAGGTAATAATTGTTCGCATTAATTTTCTCCATTCTTCTTCTGTATCGCTCCTTAATCGGGAATGCATCGGCTAGCTTTTGTTTTTTTTTTTTAAAAACTGATTTCCTTTTCTTGTTTTTTCACAAAGGAGATAATATATAAAGAGGTGTGGATGCCGAATGCAAAAGAGAATAATGTCAATTTTTGACCTTCCCTCTATTTTCATCGTGATTGTCGAACGTGAAAATGATACTTAAAATGTATGTAATATATATATATATATATATATATAAACACACGCGAGTTAAATGTAAAATGAGATGAGAAGAAACCTGTTTGGGATTCGATCACGTGCGATAGTCACTCTTTTAACTCTATCCACTCCCCTCTCCTACTGCATTCTTTCTTCGTATTTGTCGTACTACCGAATGGCAAACCTATTAAATAAATAAATAAATTCCTACACGAGGTTCTTATTAAATTATCACATTAATTATTTAATTAAAATTTACAATGATTCGTATGTTGATTTATACTGAAATGTAACTCTGTAGAAATTAGTCTTTTACCTCATTATTATGAATAATGAGGTAAAAGACTAAAGTAACCTATTTCTTTGTGACAGCATTCAATAATCTTATTAAATGATAAAGCAAAAAAGGAATATGAGGCAAGAATTATTTATCTAAAATAGTTATGTTCTGAACTACTGAGGCAAAGTTTAATCTGGGATGAGGTAAGAGGAAAAGATGAGGATGAAAGTCCTCAATCTCGTCTTGGAATAAAATTAAGAAAACGAGATTTACAACTTATCTGTTTGTGCCTCAGTTTGCCTGATCGTGATGGATCGTGAGGCAAGAGATGGATCAGTCCTTCAATTGTATTCTCGCTTTAAATCAATTTGTACAGTACAATAACATTCTTTTCCTCAAAACTTTTTTATAATTTCTAAACACGATATTCATAATCTTTTTATTAAGTGTAAAAATAAATAAATAAATAAATAATGAAGCAAGAAATATGCTGAGGCGACAAACAAGCGTGGCAAAAAGTAGTCTTGCCTTATAATGCCTCAAGTAATCACCAAATTGAGGAAAATATTGTATTTAGAATACAACTTTCATTTATTTGTTTTGGATATCAATTAAAATAGGAAGTAAATGCACAGTACTTTTATAGAAACTCTTTCTGTAATCTATTTTATAATGTAATTTAATTCAAGATTTAAAAAAATAAAATCAAGAAAAGTAAAAAAAACTAGATAAAATATACTATTTAATCTCTACTTTAATAGTGATTTAATATTATATTTTACTCTTAATTCTATTAATTTATTACTAGTAATTCTTAAATCCCTATTTCCTAACTTTACACTTATGTTTTTTTGCAAAAAAAAAATAGTAGTTAAAATAAGAATGGAGGATAATTACAGAAAAAAATAAGGATTTGATAGCTAAAAAAAAAAATAAAGTAAATAAAGACCAACAACTGAAAAATTCAGTACAAAGAATAAAATAGAATATACACGATAAAAAAAATTAAAATTAATCGATCGAAACCAGAAAAAATAGGGCGAAAATTAGAAGAAAAAAATCTTCTAAACGAAAATTAGTTTTAAAAAAACGCAATGAAATGTAGGAGACCCGCGCGTAGGAAGTCATAAATTTCATCCTTCTCTTCACACCAGAATTAAATTTGTCACATATTAAAGGGGACAAACAAAAATTTATAAAAACTTAAACTGCATTATCGCCATTTTTTTTTTCCATTATAATCGAATACATGCAAATCTTTGAGATGAAATTTTCATCTCAGAAGATACGAGATAGGGGGGGAAAAACAGCTTGAAATTATCATCAGCGATAAGAAAAGAAATGGATATTGTAATGCTTAAAAATAAAATTTTAAAGGTTTATTATAATTTGCATAGGATTATTAATAAATATAACAAATATTTAGCTTATATTCATTTAAAAAAATATATATTTTAATCAGAAAAAAATTTATTTTGACACGAAGAAAATGGACGATATTTCTAGTCTTTATAATACTTTAAATAGAAATGAAAAAAAATATTTATATTACTTTATTTTTAATAAATAAATTAGGAATAAATTTTATTATTTATATAATAAAGAGAATTTTCGATATTACTAATGATAATCAATGGTTTATTTACCAGTAAGGGAATAAAAGAATAGCCAAGATCAAGTATAATTATGTGTATAGAGAATGATAAGAGGTACAGTAAATACTAGCCTACTTATGTATACATAGACTCTACTAATAGTAGAATAATACAGGATAACCAGTTTATTTTATCAGTATCTACCATATATTAATCATTCTACTGTAAAAACTCTCACTAACAATCTTATAATAATATAATAATCAATAGTGATAGTGATACTGCTCACCTTATACCATTCTCACTATCACTAGTTACATATCTAGTCAACTTACATTATTCTATCATTAGTCATCCTATATTAATCTGTTCTCTAGTCACCCTCCTTATATAGGTTGTTAGTGATAGAGTGATGTATAGAAAAGATAACAGCAGCTGAAATAATGTGTAAAGACCTGTCGTTTTCAATATTTGTTTTCAGAAATATAACAATGCAGAAACGAATTTGGAGCTTGCAAATAGGGGAGAAAAATGAAATGAAATGAAAATAAAGACACTCGGACCGTTGTTGTTCATTTTTAAATATTGCAAACAAGCCGGAGTGACGTCAATCGGCCAACTGTTGACAAAACACTAGCCACAAATCACCATGGCAACCAGGTAACCTCACTCGTGACGTCTCTCGGGTGTTTTGTTTTTCTATTTAAACTGGAAATCCGCCAAAAGATTTGTTTGCTTTATTATTCCCAAACGGTCAGAAACCATTATAGAATATTCACGATTGATATTCGCTAAGTCGTGCCCCCCTTTTATCGACTGTAAAAAAAAGGCACGCGTCACAATAGTAGTAAGACAAACATTTTAGATAAAGTGTCGGCAAATTTAAGAGTATGCAAAAAGGCATTAAAATTGGCGAGTAGAAGAAGAAGAAGGAGAGAAAAAGAAAGGCAAAAAACACCAATAAGTTTAGTAGCGTCACACAATAGCGATTCGAGGTTAGCGCCTGACAGATTGATCTATACACAGTATATATTGCAGAAGTAGAAGGGGCCGATAATGGCCGGCAACTTCTGTCCACCCCTAGATAAATGAAGCAACCGTCTTCTATCATGCACACACCACATAAGTTGGACGATCTGCATTTTAGGTTTGCTTGTATGCATCGTTTCTTCTTTCGGACGTAGTTTCTTTGTGGTATTTTTCATTTGTAAGTCACCAGGACCACTCGTCGGCGCCAAACGTCCAACAATAGGATGGGGGTAGACGGACAAAAGTTGGCAGACTCATTCACAACATCTCCTTTTGCAATACGCATAATAGAATTGCGAGGTTTTACGTTTTGCCGTAAGAAAAAAGACCAGACACCTTTTGATAGAAGTGGATTTCGCTTGGCTATTGTAGACGACTTCATAATAGATGATTGCAGTGTCGTCTTCGTTGCTTTTCTCTCCTTCTCTCTTTCTTATTTTATTTTATTTTTTTTTTCCTTCACTTCTCTTCCACACATTGGTCTAAAGTGGTCTCTCTTTTGCTGTGGATATTCCAATCTTTCTTTTCATTCTTACGTTCGAGTGGAAGAAATCGTTCCGGGTAATGTAAATGGATACAGTGGCCCTCTTCTACGACTTATAATCAAATAAATACATATAGTTTCCTTTGGCCACAACGTTTTTATTCCACTAAACGGCTTTCACTACACTTAATTTTCGACAACCTCCTTATATGACTCTACAATAAATAGTAACGGTGTTATAAAATCACTACAAATCGTAGAAGTTGTTTATGATCATCTGCAATGTCCATTGTCGGTAACTGTAAATAGTAACTCAGAAAATCACTTGGTTCCTTTCGACTGAAGCTAAGAAATTTGCTGAATTACCGATGTAAAGAACTAGATGCTAAGTTATTAAATAACCCTAAAGTTAGTTAACCATTTGAACTAATTTATTAAAAGATAAACTCGGCTTACGCTCCATATTCGTAAGTGTATTATGAACACGCAAAACTCCGTTAACTAACTTCTGGACCATCCTATATTATAATTATAATATTGTTTACTGTAAGTAGTAATAAATATGTTTTCTTATAAATTTTTAAAAAATGATTTATCGTTTCCAAATGAAAAGTACTAAAGTGCAGGGCGAGTAGAGGAAAGTTTAAATGAATTTTACACAACTCGATCGATCGATTTGTAATAAACAGTAATTGTAATATTTGTTAACAATGGCAACTAATGTATTTTTTATATAAATAATTACATAAACTTTTATTTAAAAAAAATGCAATAAAATTGATTAGTCTCTTTCTTCTGAAACTATGGAACTTGTTAGGAAAATAATATAATAAATAACCTTACGTAATTCTTAAAAGTTTAAATGGTTTTATGTAATTTGTCAAAATGAATTCTAAATTATAACCACGTTTCGTGTGCAATTTTGAATTATTATATTATATTTTATGCTTCCCTTTTTATTTATTTGTTAATATAACAAAGAGGCGCCAAAACCTTTGATAGAGTTTATATCAATTACACGAAACCAATGTCAACGAGATATGATCTTCAATGAGGACGACTCTGGTTGATAATATTGCGGTGACCAGAAACACTTCTCTCTCTGAATCATATAAGTTGTCATAGCAACTACAAAGCGACTTCTGTACAACCGTCATAATGGCATTCGACACAAGCACTTGATCAGCTACCCAACTCAGCAATATCTTTGATACAATATTGTTCGGAAATATTCTTTTTTTCTTTTTTTTTATGAATCTTTTAATGGCCATACCAAATTACGTGTTTAATATAAAGTTGAATCACCCTTATTCGTGAGGGTGACCTTTCTGTGATGTTTGGAAATGCTTTCTTGATACCATATTGAGAGTTTTTAATGATAATTTGTGTATTTTTTCCTTTGGAAATTAGTAATTTAACCCTTTATTTACTCACGAGAAACCAATATCTAGACAGTGGAACATTTTGACCTCTTGTTGGGATTCAAACTCGCACGAATACAGAATAAACAACCAAATTCAAATTTAAAAAATGTGATTGGAGGTTTAGTTTTGATTACGAACTCACATCTTTTAGTAATATGCATTCGCTATGTTAAAAAGTCGTAGGTTCGCACCTAGTTCGAATCGAAACACGTGTTAAATCTGGATTTTAATTTTCCCTTTGGGTACGGGTCCAATTAAAACTGGATGGTTATATATTGTTTATTACACTGTGATTATTTTTGAGGTTGTTTGTTTCTTTTGTGACATTCATAAACGGGTCTTTATATCCTACACAAAAATTAAATGAAGCCATTTAACCGAGTCAATTCATTAAAAACCATAAAGATGCAAGGTTTATGCTAAGAAAAATCCAACATAAGCGCAATTAATAGCATACAAACTTTTGATTCTTTTACTTCACTTTGCTCAAATGGTTTGCTTTTATTCCCTGAATTGGTTCGAATTCAATAGCTCACTTCTTGTACATCTTTCCACGACAGAATCGACAATGGCGACGTGTTTTGGGGGGATAGAAAAAAAAGGCAGAAAAGAAAAGAAAATCGAGGGGCGTACCAAATATTGGCTTCTTCATCCAGCGGGAGACGACTTCTTTTTTTTTTTTTATTATTATTATTTTCTTTTTTGATCTTTCTCTTTGAAGACAGTTAACGTTGGTTGGACAAAAGATGGGCAATAAAAAACGTTTTGTCAACCACTCGAACGTTCAAAGCTACGCTATAGAAAAGAGAAAGGCTACATAAATGATGTCTACTTTAGAATCCTTACTGTTGAAAGAATGTGACAAGAGTAGATGAGAGAAAAAGATTATTGACAGCTGCTCACACAGACCACACAATAGAACTGGCTAATCCCATTACAAGCATTGACAGATGGCAAGACTGTTGTCAAATTGTAACATCAGAGTAGTTAAAAGGGGAAGAGAGAGAGAGAGAAAGAGAGAAAGAATATAAAATTAAAAAAAAAACAACGTTGGTCACAATTGTGTAATCTGCATTTTTCCAAACGTTACTTTTCACTTTTTTTTTTTAAATTCACTTGAATTTCATTCGCATTATTATGGTTCTTATCTAGAGAAGCGCTACATCTTCCCCCCTTCCGATGCCGATTTTCTTTTCTCTGCAAGGTCTGATGTCTCATTGCTACAAGTGTTTGCTTGTAAATAGCACTCGAGGCGAGCAAATTCCCTCAGATGTAATTGGAAAGATTTTTACAGCGGTTGTCATTCCTTCTTACATTTTATATCAAACGGGATGTTACGTTAATCAAAGAAGACTTTAATATGTATGATAAAGGTTGGCAATCAAATTTATAAATGATTAACTTTAAACGCCGAGCCTACCGTTGACGAAAGTCTCGATTCTTGATAAAAGAAGAAAAAAAAAACAAAACTTAACAATTTTTCTAATGTTTTCGATCGAAAATTGAAGTTCGATTCCTTAAAAATTGTCTGTTTTAAAGAGTTTTTATATACGAAAACTTATAAAAATTAAAAGAAAAGAATTTTAATTGTTGAAAAATTCAATTTCCTAAAATTTAGTTTTATTCTATGGATCAAAATTCTCACATTTTCAGCGAAATTTCTTAACTTTTAATTCGAAATATTAATAACAAATTTTTTTTCAATTCATAAAAAGAACTTGATACATTAAAATCGTTAATTTTCAACAACTAAAATTTAAAAAAATTCACAGGAAATTTTTAAGGAATAAAATCATTAAAAAAAAACGAAATTTTAATCCTTAAAAATAATTGATTTTATCAAAAGAAAAAGACTGAATTTTTCTATCGACTTTTCGTGTCGAAAAGTGGAGAAATTTCGTGAAATTTCCTAAGAAATTAATTAAATTTGAAGACATTAATTCGACCATTTTATTCGGAACAGTTTTAATGATTTAATAGTACAGTTTAATGAGTTAAAAAGATCAGAATTATTAATTAGAAAGGGGACAAATGAATTCAGTTAGGGACAATAGGAAGGAGACAAAACGGTACCCATTTGTGAAAAGTGATCACCTCGAGAGCTCTCTCTCTGTCAAAAAAGCAAAACGGGGTTATTATGACTAACAAAGCTGAACCAATTAAATCATCTCACGAGAATTTAAGCGAATTGACTCTCTTCAACTAAATCAAATGAACATTTTTATGAACAAAACCTATTTATTAACGTATTAATAATCGCTCTGACCCGTTATTCCATCGAATATTTTGAGAAATTATTTCATTTTATCCTATTAAAACGTCCTAAAAATGAATTGCAATTTAATACTATTTCTTAATAATTTCCAAAATATTTGAATTAATACAAAGAATCTAATTAAAATTATGAAAAAGTGATGATTGTTTCTAGGTTTTTCAGATAAATTTCGTGAATATTTCGAACAATTTCATCGTTTGGCACCACCAAACGATGAAATTATTCGCATAAACGAGTCTAAAAATAATGCATTGAGATCCTCTGCATCTTCACAAGGATGAGGATGATCTAGTGTATCTTTATGCAATGATGATGCGGAGGATCTGATAGATCTTACTGTATTTATATTATTTTTGTACCGAATTATTATGTTAATCCAAAATTAAATTGTAAAAAATAATAATAAGTGTGTCTACTCTATCAAAAATATAATTTTCTATCTACTTGAATTCAAAAAATCAGTTTGTCTGTCAGTAATCAGACTACATAAATTAACTGAAACTGATGAAAAAAGGCAGAGATTAATGTGTAAAAAAATATATTTAAAATAATATAAATGAAATATTTGTATAGAAAAACCAGTGTCAGAGGTAAAATTTACTACAGATAAATTCAGCAGTTAATTAGCATTATAAGGATCGTAAAAATCAACCGTAATGGTAGTATTTTTTAAAAGATTTTATTTAAAAAATACTATCGTTACCATCGATATTTTGATTTGCAATTTCTATGTTTCTAGATTGTTACACTTCTCAATAATTTCTATAATTTTCGTCATAAAATTTAAATAAATTCTGGATTAATTCAATTGTAATTTTGTAGAATAAGTTGGAATTTCGAACTTTAATAACAGAAATTGAATTCAATATTTAAATATTTAGCGGTTTTATTACGTTTCGAATCATTTTAATCACCGTTTCCTGTATTTTTAATCTCTTCCATATTTACTTTTCTATAAATTTTTAATGTTTATTTTTCTCTGCTGTGTACATATTTGATTATATAGAAATGAGAAATGTAAAGAAAATTAAATTTAAATTAATAATAATTTAAAAATTCCAAAAGTATTTATTAAAATACTCGTAGGAGTTTGTATAAATCGCAATTTTTTGTGGATAAATTTTACTAGACGAACTAAATAATACTCTAAAGTACAGATTTAAAATGGATGCAGGATTTTAGATCTGGTACTGTACAGTACATATATATGACCTGTATAAATGTATATAAATATTATGTACAGTATATATGCCTATATACCATATATAGGCTATATAGACGTACTGTACACACATATATATAGGCTATATATTCTTCAAAAATGGCTGTTTATACATGCATACAATATTCATAAACATAATTTATGTACAGTACATAAGCTTACGTGTATATTGTGTGTAATTTATATACATATATTGTCACGAAACCGCTTTAAATATTCACCTGACACTATATATTCACATTTTACGTGAATAATATATCGTTTATACAATTTATCATTGTATATTTTATACATTTTACTGCATTATTAACTGTGTTACCGTATATTATTTTACTGTATTAAATGAAACTCTGGAAAATTATATAACTATATACGTATATACGGTATTTTAATGTATTTTAGTGTTTCTAAACTATGAATAAAGGCACCAGATGGGAAACGATTCCGGCTCTTTCGGAATGTCAAGCGAATTAACCAATTTACATTAACAGGAGCACTTCTCCCACCCTTATATAAACCTATTTAACTTGGAAATAGTATTAACCACGCTATCTCGATGTCTACGTGGGGTTTATTTTGAATCTCTCTCCCAATAAAAAAAATAATAGTTTAAAATATTAATAATATAATTAACTTAAAAATAATTATAATAATGTGGTTTTTAGGTTATTAATTATATATATATTTTTTAATAAATGACGTATGTTTATATGTATAACAACTGACAAAAATTGTTTATTGTTGTTCTAACCTGAAGTAAATTGATTGTTCGGAGCGGTCCACAATGTTTTTAATTCACAGTAAAGGGGTCAATATCGGTTACGTCAGCGTTTAAACCGGTTCTTCGCTCGACAGAGACACTTCTATATCGTCACCTGTTTCTCCAATTCCTCTCCTAGTATATGCACAAAAAGTAGATTTAAATTAAAAATATATGTAAAAATTAATTATTTATTCTTAATATATGAAATATAACTANAAATATACTATTTAATCTCTACTTTAATAGTGATTTAATATTATATTTTACTCTTAATTCTATTAATTTATTACTAGTAATTCTTAAATCCCTATTTCCTAACTTTACACTTATGTTTTTTTGCAAAAAAAAAAATAGTAGTTAAAATAAGAATGGAGGATAATTACAGAAAAAAATAAGGATTTGAAAGCTAAAAAAAAAAATAAAGTAAATAAAGACCAACAACTGAAAAATTCAGTACAAAGAATAAAATAGAATATACACGATAAAAAAAATTAAAATTAATCGATCGAAACCAGAAAAAATAGGGCGAAAATTAGAAGAAAAAAATCTTCTAAACGAAAATTAGTTTTAAAAAAACGCAATGAAATGTAGGAGACCCGCGCGTAGGAAGTCATAAATTTCATCCTTCTCTTCACACCAGAATTAAATTTGTCACATATTAAAGGGGACAAACAAAAATTTATAAAAACTTAAACTGCATTATCGCCATTTTTTTTTTCCATTATAATCGAATACATGCAAATCTTTGAGATGAAATTTTCATCTCAGAAGATACGAGATAGGGGGGGAAAAACAGCTTGAAATTATCATCAGCGATAAGAAAAGAAATGGATATTGTAATGCTTAAAAATAAAATTTTAAAGGTTTATTATAATTTGCATAGGATTATTAATAAATATAACAAATATTTAGCTTATATTCATTTAAAAAAATATATATTTTAATCAGAAAAAAATTTATTTTGACACGAAGAAAATGGACGATATTTCTAGTCTTTATAATACTTTAAATAGAAATGAAAAAAAATATTTATATTACTTTATTTTTAATAAATAAATTAGGAATAAATTTTATTATTTATATAATAAAGAGAATTTTCGATATTACTAATGATAATCA
Organism: Centruroides sculpturatus; assembly: GCF_000671375.1. NCBI lineage: Eukaryota > Metazoa > Arthropoda > Arachnida > Scorpiones > Buthidae > Centruroides > Centruroides sculpturatus. The sequence continues at coordinate 76,036 of NW_019384360.1, read as the reverse complement.
ATGGTTTATTTACCAGTAAGGGAATAAAAGAATAGCCAAGATCAAGTATAATTATGTGTATAGAGAATGATAAGAGGTACAGTAAATACTAGCCTACTTATGTATACATAGACTCTACTAATAGTAGAATAATACAGGATAACCAGTTTATTTTATCAGTATCTACCATATATTAATCATTCTACTGTAAAAACTCTCACTAACAATCTTATAATAATATAATAATCAATAGTGATAGTGATACTGCTCACCTTATACCATTCTCACTATCACTAGTTACATATCTAGTCAACTTACATTATTCTATCATTAGTCATCCTATATTAATCTGTTCTCTAGTCACCCTCCTTATATAGGTTGTTAGTGATAGAGTGATGTATAGAAAAGATAACAGCAGCTGAAATAATGTGTAAAGACCTGTCGTTTTCAATATTTGTTTTCAGAAATATAACAATGCAGAAACGAATTTGGAGCTTGCAAATAGGGGAGAAAAATGAAATGAAATGAAAATAAAGACACTCGGACCGTTGTTGTTCATTTTTAAATATTGCAAACAAGCCGGAGTGACGTCAATCGGCCAACTGTTGACAAAACACTAGCCACAAATCACCATGGCAACCAGGTAACCTCACTCGTGACGTCTCTCGGGTGTTTTGTTTTTCTATTTAAACTGGAAATCCGCCAAAAGATTTGTTTGCTTTATTATTCCCAAACGGTCAGAAACCATTATAGAATATTCACGATTGATATTCGCTAAGTCGTGCCCCCCTTTTATCGACTGTAAAAAAAAGGCACGCGTCACAATAGTAGTAAGACAAACATTTTAGATAAAGTGTCGGCAAATTTAAGAGTATGCAAAAAGGCATTAAAATTGGCGAGTAGAAGAAGAAGAAGGAGAGAAAAAGAAAGGCAAAAAACACCAATAAGTTTAGTAGCGTCACACAATAGCGATTCGAGGTTAGCGCCTGACAGATTGATCTATACACAGTATATATTGCAGAAGTAGAAGGGGCCGATAATGGCCGGCAACTTCTGTCCACCCCTAGATAAATGAAGCAACCGTCTTCTATCATGCACACACCACATAAGTTGGACGATCTGCATTTTAGGTTTGCTTGTATGCATCGTTTCTTCTTTCGGACGTAGTTTCTTTGTGGTATTTTTCATTTGTAAGTCACCAGGACCACTCGTCGGCGCCAAACGTCCAACAATAGGATGGGGGTAGACGGACAAAAGTTGGCAGACTCATTCACAACATCTCCTTTTGCAATACGCATAATAGAATTGCGAGGTTTTACGTTTTGCCGTAAGAAAAAAGACCAGACACCTTTTGATAGAAGTGGATTTCGCTTGGCTATTGTAGACGACTTCATAATAGATGATTGCAGTGTCGTCTTCGTTGCTTTTCTCTCCTTCTCTCTTTCTTATTTTATTTTATTTTTTTTTTCCTTCACTTCTCTTCCACACATTGGTCTAAAGTGGTCTCTCTTTTGCTGTGGATATTCCAATCTTTCTTTTCATTCTTACGTTCGAGTGGAAGAAATCGTTCCGGGTAATGTAAATGGATACAGTGGCCCTCTTCTACGACTTATAATCAAATAAATACATATAGTTTCCTTTGGCCACAACGTTTTTATTCCACTAAACGGCTTTCACTACACTTAATTTTCGACAACCTCCTTATATGACTCTACAATAAATAGTAACGGTGTTATAAAATCACTACAAATCGTAGAAGTTGTTTATGATCATCTGCAATGTCCATTGTCGGTAACTGTAAATAGTAACTCAGAAAATCACTTGGTTCCTTTCGACTGAAGCTAAGAAATTTGCTGAATTACCGATGTAAAGAACTAGATGCTAAGTTATTAAATAACCCTAAAGTTAGTTAACCATTTGAACTAATTTATTAAAAGATAAACTCGGCTTACGCTCCATATTCGTAAGTGTATTATGAACACGCAAAACTCCGTTAACTAACTTCTGGACCATCCTATATTATAATTATAATATTGTTTACTGTAAGTAGTAATAAATATGTTTTCTTATAAATTTTTAAAAAATGATTTATCGTTTCCAAATGAAAAGTACTAAAGTGCAGGGCGAGTAGAGGAAAGTTTAAATGAATTTTACACAACTCGATCGATCGATTTGTAATAAACAGTAATTGTAATATTTGTTAACAATGGCAACTAATGTATTTTTTATATAAATAATTACATAAACTTTTATTTAAAAAAAATGCAATAAAATTGATTAGTCTCTTTCTTCTGAAACTATGGAACTTGTTAGGAAAATAATATAATAAATAACCTTACGTAATTCTTAAAAGTTTAAATGGTTTTATGTAATTTGTCAAAATGAATTCTAAATTATAACCACGTTTCGTGTGCAATTTTGAATTATTATATTATATTTTATGCTTCCCTTTTTATTTATTTGTTAATATAACAAAGAGGCGCCAAAACCTTTGATAGAGTTTATATCAATTACACGAAACCAATGTCAACGAGATATGATCTTCAATGAGGACGACTCTGGTTGATAATATTGCGGTGACCAGAAACACTTCTCTCTCTGAATCATATAAGTTGTCATAGCAACTACAAAGCGACTTCTGTACAACCGTCATAATGGCATTCGACACAAGCACTTGATCAGCTACCCAACTCAGCAATATCTTTGATACAATATTGTTCGGAAATATTCTTTTTTTCTTTTTTTTTATGAATCTTTTAATGGCCATACCAAATTACGTGTTTAATATAAAGTTGAATCACCCTTATTCGTGAGGGTGACCTTTCTGTGATGTTTGGAAATGCTTTCTTGATACCATATTGAGAGTTTTTAATGATAATTTGTGTATTTTTTCCTTTGGAAATTAGTAATTTAACCCCTTATTTACTCACGAGAAACCAATATCTAGACAGTGGAACATTTTGACCTCTTGTTGGGATTCAAACTCGCACGAATACAGAATAAACAACCAAATTCAAATTTAAAAAATGTGATTGGAGGTTTCGTTTTGATTCCGAACTCACATCTTTTAGTAATATGCATTCGCTATGTTAAAAAGTCGTAGGTTCGCACCTAGTTCGAATCGAAACACGTGTTAAATCTGGATTTTAATTTTCCCTTTGGGTACGGGTCCAATTAAAACTGGATGGTTATATATTGTTTATTACACTGTGATTATTTTTGAGGTTGTTTGTTTCTTTTGTGACATTCATAAACGGGTCTTTATATCCTACACAAAAATTAAATGAAGCCATTTAACCGAGTCAATTCATTAAAAACCATAAAGATGCAAGGTTTATGCTAAGAAAAATCCAACATAAGCGCAATTAATAGCATACAAACTTTTGATTCTTTTACTTCACTTTGCTCAAATGGTTTGCTTTTATTCCCTGAATTGGTTCGAATTCAATAGCTCACTTCTTGTACATCTTTCCACGACAGAATCGACAATGGCGACGTGTTTTGGGGGGATAGAAAAAAAAGGCAGAAAAGAAAAGAAAATCGAGGGGCGTACCAAATATTGGCTTCTTCATCCAGCGGGAGACGACTTCTTTTTTTTTTTTTATTATTATTATTTTCTTTTTTGATCTTTCTCTTTGAAGACAGTTAACGTTGGTTGGACAAAAGATGGGCAATAAAAAACGTTTTGTCAACCACTCGAACGTTCAAAGCTACGCTATAGAAAAGAGAAAGGCTACATAAATGATGTCTACTTTAGAATCCTTACTGTTGAAAGAATGTGACAAGAGTAGATGAGAGAAAAAGATTATTGACAGCTGCTCACACAGACCACACAATAGAACTGGCTAATCCCATTACAAGCATTGACAGATGGCAAGACTGTTGTCAAATTGTAACATCAGAGTAGTTAAAAGGGGAAGAGAGAGAGAGAGAAAGAGAGAAAGAATATAAAATTAAAAAAAAAACAACGTTGGTCACAATTGTGTAATCTGCATTTTTCCAAACGTTACTTTTCACTTTTTTTTTTTTTTTAAATTCACTTGAATTTCATTCGCATTATTATGGTTCTTATCTAGAGAAGCGCTACATCTTCCCCCCTTCCGATGCCGATTTTCTTTTCTCTGCAAGGTCTGATGTCTCATTGCTACAAGTGTTTGCTTGTAAATAGCACTCGAGGCGAGCAAATTCCCTCAGATGTAATTGGAAAGATTTTTACAGCGGTTGTCATTCCTTCTTACATTTTATATCAAACGGGATGTTACGTTAATCAAAGAAGACTTTAATATGTATGATAAAGGTTGGCAATCAAATTTATAAATGATTAACTTTAAACGCCGAGCCTACCGTTGACGAAAGTCTCGATTCTTGATAAAAGAAGAAAAAAAAAACAAAACTTAACAATTTTTCTAATGTTTTCGATCGAAAATTGAAGTTCGATTCCTTAAAAATTGTCTGTTTTAAAGAGTTTTTATATACGAAAACTTATAAAAATTAAAAGAAAAGAATTTTAATTGTTGAAAAATTCAATTTCCTAAAATTTAGTTTTATTCTATGGATCAAAATTCTCACATTTTCAGCGAAATTTCTTAACTTTTAATTCGAAATATTAATAACAAATTTTTTTTCAATTCATAAAAAGAACTTGATACATTAAAATCGTTAATTTTCAACAACTAAAATTTAAAAAAATTCACAGGAAATTTTTAAGGAATAAAATCATTAAAAAAAAACGAAATTTTAATCCTTAAAAATAATTGATTTTATCAAAAGAAAAAGACTGAATTTTTCTATCGACTTTTCGTGTCGAAAAGTGGAGAAATTTCGTGAAATTTCCTAAGAAATTAATTAAATTTGAAGACATTAATTCGACCATTTTATTCGGAACAGTTTTAATGATTTAATAGTACAGTTTAATGAGTTAAAAAGATCAGAATTATTAATTAGAAAGGGGACAAATGAATTCAGTTAGGGACAATAGGAAGGAGACAAAACGGTACCCATTTGTGAAAAGTGATCACCTCGAGAGCTCTCTCTCTGTCAAAAAAGCAAAACGGGGTTATTATGACTAACAAAGCTGAACCAATTAAATCATCTCACGAGAATTTAAGCGAATTGACTCTCTTCAACTAAATCAAATGAACATTTTTATGAACAAAACCTATTTATTAACGTATTAATAATCGCTCTGACCCGTTATTCCATCGAATATTTTGAGAAATTATTTCATTTTATCCTATTAAAACGTCCTAAAAATGAATTGCAATTTAATACTATTTCTTAATAATTTCCAAAATATTTGAATTAATACAAAGAATCTAATTAAAATTATGAAAAAGTGATGATTGTTTCTAGGTTTTTCAGATAAATTTCGTGAATATTTCGAATAATTTCATCGTTTGGCACCACCAAACGATGAAATTATTCGCATAAACGAGTCTAAAAATAATGCATTGAGATCCTCTGCATCTTCACAAGGATGAGGATGATCTAGTGTATCTTTATGCAATGATGATGCGGAGGATCTGATAGATCTTACTGTATTTATATTATTTTTGTACCGAATTATTATGTTAATCCAAAATTAAATTGTAAAAAATAATAATAAGTGTGTCTACTCTATCAAAAATATAATTTTCTCTCTACTTGAACTCAAAAAATCAGTTTGTCTGTCAGTAATCAGACTACATAAATTAACTGAAACTGATGAAAAAAGGCAGAGATTAATGTGTAAAAAAATATATTTAAAATAATATAAATGAAATATTTGTATAGAAAAACCAGTGTCAGAGGTAAAATTTACTACAGATAAATTCAGCAGTTAATTAGCATTATAAGGATCGTAAAAATCAACCGTAATGGTAGTATTTTTTAAAAGATTTTATTTAAAAAATACTATCGTTACCATCGATATTTTGATTTGCAATTTCTATGTTTCTAGATTGTTACACTTCTCAATAATTTCTATAATTTTCGTCATAAAATTTAAATAAATTCTGGATTAATTCAATTGTAATTTTGTAGAATAAGTTGGAATTTCGAACTTTAATAACAGAAATTGAATTCAATATTTAAATATTTAGCGGTTTTATTACGTTTCGAATCATTTTAATCACCGTTTCCTGTATTTTTAATCTCTTCCATATTTACTTTTCTATAAATTTTTAATGTTTATTTTTCTCTGCTGTGTACATATTTGATTATATAGAAATGAGAAATGTAAAGAAAATTAAATTTAAATTAATAATAATTTAAAAATTCCAAAAGTATTTATTAAAATACTCGTAGGAGTTTGTATAAATCGCAATTTTTTGTGGATAAATTTTACTAGACGAACTAAATAATACTCTAAAGTACAGATTTAAAATGGATGCAGGATTTTAGATCTGGTACTGTACAGTATATATATATGACCTGTATAAATGTATATAAATATTATGTACAGTATATATGCCTATATACCATATATAGGCTATATAGACGTACTGTACACACATATATATAGGCTATATATTCTTCAAAAATGGCTGTTTATACATGCATACAATATTCATAAACATAATTTATGTACAGTACATAAGCTTACGTGTATATTGTGTGTAATTTATATACATATATTGTCACGAAACCGCTTTAAATATTCACCTGACACTATATATTCACATTTTACGTGAATAATATATCGTTTATACAATTTATCATTGTATATTTTATACATTTTACTGCATTATTAACTGTGTTACCGTATATTATTTTACTGTATTAAATGAAACTCTGGAAAATTATATAACTATATACGTATATACGGTATTTTAATGTATTTTAGTGTTTCTAAACTATGAATAAAGGCACCAGATGGGAAACGATTCCGGCTCTTTCGGAATGTCAAGCGAATTAACCAATTTACATTAACAGGAGCACTTCTCCCACCCTTATATAAACCTATTTAACTTGGAAATAGTATTAACCACGCTATCTCGATGTCTACGTGGGGTTTATTTTGAATCTCTCTCCCAATAAAAAAAATAATAGTTTAAAATATTAATAATATAATTAACTTAAAAATAATTATAATAATGTGGTTTTTAGGTTATTAATTATATATATATTTTTTAATAAATGACGTATGTTTATATGTATAACAACTGACAAAAATTGTTTATTGTTGTTCTAACCTGAAGTAAATTGATTGTTCGGAGCGGTCCACAATGTTTTTAATTCACAGTAAAGGGGTCAATATCGGTTACGTCAGCGTTTAAACCGGTTCTTCGCTCGACAGACACTTCTATATCGTCACCTGTTTCTCCAATTCCTCTCCTAGTATATGCACAAAAAGTAGATTTAAATTAAAAATATATGTAAAAATTAATTATTTATTCTTAATATATGAAATATAACTATGTATAATATAGAATAAGCCAGTATTTAGTGAGTTTTAGGCGCGTGTCAGTTATTAACATTCGAAATATTTAAAATTACTATTGTTTATATTAACGTTATTTATCCTTACCTGGATTTATGAATGTCGATATAACAAAATTGTACATTGATACTTTAGTTGAGGATGCTTCAAGTATAAATATCGCCACTTCATCATGTTGAGTGAGGACACACGGAAATCACAACCATCGAGCAATCAAGAGTAAAACCTATCAGAATATAGGACGAACAAAGAGCAACCAATGAGAGGCGTTGGATTTAACAGTGGGTCGAGCCTCCTTTGAAACGTTGCGGTGATGGACGTGAAAACGTTCAATCACTGCACACTACACGTGACGGTCGACTATAAAGTTAAGGTTTACAAAAGTTTGAAGTGGTTGAACGGCATGTGAAGGATAGTGAAGGGTAGGCATGTCGAAAACCAGCGGAGATCACGTCAAACGTCCCATGAACGCGTTCATGGTGTGGTCTAGAGGTCAGAGGAGGAAATTGGCTCAAGAAAATCCAAAAATGCATAACTCGGAAATTAGCAAGAGACTAGGAGCAGAATGGAAACAACTAACAGAATCCGATAAGAGACCTTTTATAGACGAGGCCAAACGTCTGAGAGCTCTACACATGAAGGAACACCCCGACTATAAATACAGACCTAGAAGGAAACCTAAACCTTTGTTAAAGAAGGATCATAATTACTTAACAGTACCACCCTGCTTTCCATCTCCGTTAGAACCTCTGACAAGGTTTCCATCGTTGGATAGTGAGAAAGCTGTAACTGCACGTACTTTTCCACTTCCTCTAGCACCCCCGACCATAGGTCCGTATTTTGGGAATATGTACAAGAGCCGAGAATTGACTGAACCCTACTACAACACGGCAGCTAGCAGTTTATTGTCTTCGTTGTCACATTCACACAATACTTCTTACGGTATGGTGTCGTGTGGATGCTCACCTTACTTTTCCAACATTCCTAACACGGTGACGGATCTGCAACCTACTTACTTATTCGTCAAACCGGACATCTAGTCTTCATAATGTTCCTGTGGAAAGTGGTGACTAATGTACAGTACAGTGGTGGATATTTAGTTGCAATTTAGACTTGAGACAAACTTTCTAGTCTTCGGGATCATGCTACTATATTTTGTTGTGTCTAAGTAAGTACTGTGTTGAATTTCTTTTGTTGAAAACAAAATATTTATAGAGATAATCAAACTGTTGACATTTATTTACTATTTTTTTTAAATAGGCTAACGTATATATACATATACATATATATATATACACACATATATAAATACAATTATTCTTTCAAAATACAGATCAAATCTGTAAATTACCCATTTTTTTCGTCCCTTTTTTTTTTAAAGTTTTACGAATGTAAAGAAGGCAGAGTCCTTGACTAACGTCAAGTTTTTGCTGTTCCTTGGGGGGATGAATATAAAACCATGTATTTTGATGTAACATATATTGAATAGATGCAGTTGTACTAAGTGATGTATATAAATTAATAAGCTATCAATCGATAGCCATTGTTATTAATTTTAATTTTTGAGTGGTGTATTAGTTCTGTTAATAAAAATTGATTGTGTCGAAATTACTTGTAATCTTTATTTAAAATAATATTCCAGAATTTGGAAAATAAATCAGTGAACTGATATCAACCACTTACAGTTAATTATTGTTACGCTTTTTTTTTGTTTTTATTAGAATTTAAAAAGAAAAGAAGAAAATTAAAATTGTCTTTTAAGTGTAATAAATTATTTTATAGAATTTATAATTATATATAAGTATTAGAAACTGTTTTCTAAATCATAAAATACAGAAGAAAAGCCGCAAAAATTGATTTAAATACTCCTTCTTTATGCAACTATATCGAATATTTTAATATAATTACGGCGAATTTTAAATAAAATCATGAATTTTAATAACAGAATCGCTCATCATTGATAGCTTCCTGTTTCAATATTGACAATTGGAGGATAACGATTCTATTTTTCCTTCCATTTTATTTGACGAAATCTATCAACCGAATTGCTATAAATGCATACAAATATTGTTAAGTAAGCGCTCGTAAAACTAATTCTCCCCCAATTAAACAGCAAAGGAAAGCAGAATTGTCCAGCATCTATCGTTTATTCATTGCCAAAGGCGCTTCGTCTGGTCAATCGAGAGTCGTTTGTCCTCCTATCTATGCCTTCTAACGTCGTTTGACGACACCTAACTTCTTGATTAAAGAACATCAAAAGTACCGCGCCATCCCACCCCCCGATTGTCTGACTAACTTTTTATTACGTTATCTACCACCCAAACGACTCTTTATTAATAAAATGATATTTATTTACCAATTTAAGATACAAATTTTGGGTTTTTATTTACAAAATTTCTTCGTATTTAGTATTAAAATAAAGTAGTTGTGGGCGATTTCGGACGGTGTGGTGGGTCCCCGTACACACTGTAAAAGAAAAGAATTAAAACATTTTTTACCAATGTCCGAAACTGTTGTTTATGTTCGAAATTAAGTACGAGGCGCGGGACAACTCTATTTGGTGCTACCACCTGTCAGGAGGGGACGTCAATCAAGCAGACACCAAACGGAGCACAACAATAGCCCCCTTCTATAGGGCTCAGTGGGCGGAAAGAGAACTACTTCAGAGCTAATCGGATGGGAGGATAGGAAGTCTAAAACGCTCTCGCCGCTAGTTACAACAGCGAAAACTTCTACTACGCGCCGTACGCGTAGCTAGCTTTACGAGTTAGGAGCTCGGAAAGACCGAATTAAAACGGAATTCGAACGATAAAAGTGGTTTAATAGTCTCGAGACTTTACTAATGACACGTTCTTAAGCTATGCAAAAAAAGGAGCGAGAGTGCGCGCATCGGAGCCCACGTATACGAGAGGACTAAAGCTTTAGTTTAGTGGAGCGGCGTGCAGCAGGGAAGGACGGAGGAGGAGGAGGAGGAAAGGGGGATTGTGCCACGGTGCAATGCTTATTTACCTTCTATTCACCACTGAATAGGGAGATTCAATAGACGTCTGTAGTGCTTTTCAACAGCGTTCGCTTCTAGGCGGGATCCAGTGAATGGTTTTCAATTTTACCTCAGACAATAGCCAAATCAGAGTGAATGGGGTGCGCGTTGATCTCGTTACACCCGGTAATAATAAACGTCGATTCCCTGTGAATAGATGGTATTTGTCCCGTGTCTTTCATTATGTCACGGACAAAAGCCTCCCTTTCAGCCGCCAGTCTTCCCTATTCATGGATCCTTCTTTCCACCACTTTTGTTGCCAGCCGCGACCAGGCACGGTTTCCATATGTGTTCAAACTACATGTATTACGCCTCACCTCAGCTTTTCAAACCATCCAGTGCTCCACAATGCTCCCACTGAGAACGGTCGGTGTGAGGTCCTATTCACCCTTCTTTTCTCACTCGGGAGAGGGGAGAAAGGGGGCTTTAAGAAGAAGGAAAGAAGGGAGAAAACCTCCACCCGAGTTGAATTATAAATGGAAAATGCTGGAGCTGTATTAGTTTCCGACTCTATATGTTTTTATGCTATCCTATCCTTTATTATATATATATATAAACGGTGTATATGCGGGAAACATGTAATTGACCGCTACCAGAATAAAAATGAACTTTTTAGTCTCGCACAACTATCAAATTCTCTACCGACTACTAGCGAACTAGTGTGTAGCAATTAAAACACCGGTCAACAAAACAGAGTAAAAAAAGTATATAAATATATAAATAAAAAAAAAATAGTCGAGGTTCTACGAAGCGTGACAAAGCGTCTGTGCCGCAGTTTAGAAATCCATTTGCTTACAGGCCATTACATGATGCCGATATGGTTTGCTATTGTGAAGCAGAGACAATGATTTGAATGACGTCTATTGTAGGCGGACCAGGTAACAAAGAGCCTGTCACATAATACCGACGTTTGTTGCAAGAGGACATAAATTGCAGTCCTATGCCTCAGTCACTTACTCTATACAACGTTTTGGTCTATTGTACCGTTGGCCATCTATTGATTATGAATATCGCATAAAAGGGGAGACACTCTGACTTGGCCTTCGGAGATTAAACATAGTAGATGGAACAATGGACGTCGCCACCTATTTGCTAGATAGAAATGAATGCTTCACAATGTTTCATTTCTCTATATACCTAATAATCGCCAGGATACTTGGCCTTATCCAATGAAATTTTATACTATTAAACCGTATCGTCGCTCTCTTTAAACTATTCTTGTAATTTGTTTCATTAAGAATAATTATTTTTAAATAAGTTTGACTTGTGACCTCCATAATTAACCTTCCGTTACAATCAATTTTACTATATTTTTCTATTATGTATGCCTTTTGTAACGAGACGAGCGCTTCGGATTCGTAGTAATCAGACTGTTACCAGACCGATACGCACTTAAAATTCGAAAGTGCAGAGACTTATTTAAAAACTGTTTCTAAATCAGCGTTTTAGACAGAAAAAACGGTATCCAAAACTTGAATTATCCAATTTAATGAGCTAAATTGGATAATTCTAATCGCGTGTTAACGCCAATTTTAGAAATACTTCCGGCCAAATTACGCCCTAATACGATACAAAAAATAGGAATCTACACGTCTGTACTCAAATAGAACTAAGATTTAAGCGCAAATTAAATAAAAATAGTTTAGTAAAACTGCTTTTTATAGGAGCTAACAGTTCGAAATATGAATTCCTCAAACACCGCATCGAAGGAACAGGAAAATTTGGGGACCAGAAAGTTGAACGTTATGAACTTACGTGCCCGTAACTAAATTACAATTAAGGTAACGATTAATGGAATGAATAACGGACAAGGTCAACGATACTCACCGTCACGCTAAAGTTACTCTCTTCTTCTCCGCTCTAGGTAACAAGTCGGATCCCCCACGGAAAGAATCGTAACTGAAATTAAAAAAAGATATATATATAATATATATATTAAAAATTATAAACCGATATGTAAAGGTAGCCAATAGACTCAGCTGTTCAAAGTGATTTTTGGTACTCTAGAAAAAAAATTTAGTTACGACCGTCAGGTGTTCAAACATCGGGTGGCAACTGTAGTTGTGTGTCAACATGGCGGGACTTAGAAAATTCACTTACTGAGCATCTGGTTATGTAGATAAACTATTTGGCTTAGTAGACGAGAGTGAATCGTCTGATTGTCGAAAATCCGAGCTTCGAGTTCTCGGTAAATATTCGTATTCTAATAATATTCGATAGCGTATCTCTTAGGGGATGCGATCCTCTCTGATTAGTATTCAAATATAGTTTCTTCTATTCAGATTTTTTTCTATTTCTTACACCCTATTTAAATCCACTTTTTAACGTTTAATGTCTTTTAATAACCTTTCGCCTTTCTTATTAAAGTTATAAACAATATTAAATCATTTCTCAAAACCGAATTAGTTTAAAGGGAAAGGCTTCCTTCTTTCATTTTAATAAATTAACTATAAATTAATTTCCTTACGGAAAAATTTGATTTAAAAATCGAAATTTCGTATGGTATAATAAAAGAATTTTTGTATTATTTCCCGAAAAGATAGCTTTAATTTCCTTAACTTTATAAGCGAATTCAAAGCTATCTGAAGCATAAAATATGGAGCTTATGGAAATGGTTCACTATTTCTTGGTGTTAATTAATTTCAATGTGTTATTTTATTTGATTGAACGTAAAGTTATCGAATGTATTACACTTCGGTAGGGTCCGAACAAAGAGAAGTCAAATCTGACTTACTCGACCCAGGATTATCACCGAAAATATTGGATAGGAAATGAATATCAACTCATCAAGGTCGTGGGTTCGGTTCCAAATGTAACCAAACACTTTCATTTAAGGATGATATACTTATTCCTTTAAACTTACATCACTTAAATGAAAGTGTTTTACTATAATTTATCATAATTAACTTTAAATAAGTATAAGTTTCGATTTTAATAAATGATATAAAACAATATTACTTACATTGTTTGGTATCTTAATCTCTCGTTTTGAGAAACCGATGGCTTCATTTTAGAAAGAACGTTAATTAAATTACTTTGAGTAATACAGGGGGTCTGATTAATCATCTGATCATCGATAATTTCGACATAATTCTGCTTCCCGAAGATATTATTTTGAATTTCGCCGACCTAAAAGAAAAAAAAATCACGATATAAAAATTTTAAACGAATAATAAATTTGAATATTCAAAAGTTTATAATTACTTCTTTTAAGATTTTATCTTTATACTCTTCGGTGATTCCAACCACACCCTGTTCCAGTGACGGGATATATATTATATCAGAGAATTCGTGGACATTTTCACTTTTATTCTGCTTTCTTTGATCGTCTGATTAATTTTACAAGAAGTTAATTATAAATTACGGTAATGATAATTAAGAAAACAACTTTAATTTTACTTACTTAAATGGTGCAGGCTTTCAATTTGGGCGCTGTATAGCAGCGATTGTAAATCTGCCCCCGAAAAATTGGCTGTAGCAGCAGCTAAATATTCGAAATCGACGTCGGAAGATAGATGAAGTTTTCGGCTGAGAGCTTGAAGGATTTCTAATCTCTCTTCCTACGCAGGGGAGGAAAAAAAAGGAATTTGAGCATTATTTCGTTTCCGTTATAAAGAGGTTAAACTTCAATTTAATTTATTGAAATTCTCAATTGATGTTAACCGATCTCGTGAGCAAATAAACATTACTAGAATTTTAATAATACGTGAATAAATATTTAAACATTCCAAACCCCAGTTGATGTTTTCGTATTCTTTTTAATGTTAAAAACAACAACAACAAAAAAAAAAACTTTAAAGAATCCAGCACGAGTTGCGTAACTTTCCCGACAAAAACGTTAAAACTGTGCGTGGGCCATCTGTTACGAGATTTTATTTTTTTTAAACTTTTTATATTAATTAATATAAAATGGCAAAAAGGTTAAATTTTGAGTGTATATATGAGTTTTATAAAAAGTTGTAAATGTTAGTAACGAGTAAAATCTTCATTAAGTCTGACCCCAGTCGAGATACGATGCGCTACCCCCTCTAACTCCCCACCGCCTCGATATTTAACCACCAAAATTTAATAGAAACAATGCCCCTCGTACACGAATTTCCCTGCAAAATTTCAGAAATTTTCGAAAAAAAGCACGTGAGTTATTAAGCTTCAAAGTGGGTCATTTTTTGACCAATCGCCATACGTTCCCTCTGTTATATATAACAGGGGAGGGTAAGATGCTTTATAGACGAATATGACACTTTACTACACATTTTAATCAAACCTACTTCATTTGGTAGAGGACAGAAAAGATGTTTATCAAATCTCCCCGGTCTTAACAAAGCTGGATCGATGAGATCGGGTCTACTTGTTGCGGCCAAGATGTAAACCCCTATTAAAATAAACAACGTTAAAAGATATCAAATTCAACATTCAATTTGTTTTTTCCTCTATTTCTTAATTACCTTTAAGATCACTAACCTTTTAAAATCTCCACCCCGTCCATTTGTGTCAGTAATTGATTAACAATGCGATCCGTAACGCCGGTACTGTCGTGACCCCTCCTACAAAATTAATGAAAACTTCGTTACTTGACAATCTATTAAAATATCGTCTTGTAAATCGTTTTAAAATATTAAGTCACTTCTAAAGCTTCCGCGATGACAATTAATAATCCGGTTGTGGATTTTAAGCAGCAGGAGCGATGTGTATGATCAATTAGACCTTCACGTTTGGAGTGAATTTTCGAAGATTTTTACGAGGAATTCGGGCTTAATAGCAGCATTTCACGTATAACGCGAAGAATATTCTCGTTGTTTAAACCAGAGCAACCAGAAAACCTGAAGAGTCAATGAATGAAGCATTTACAAATCGAGTAATTCGTCAGAACGGGAAATTATCAGATAATTTATCTGTTCAGCGGCTTCAATTAAACGATTAATAAACACGATTCGATAAGAAACTAATTAAACAATCGAACTACAGGTTATATTTATGAAAATCTGTAAAAAAAATCGTACCAATTCGCAAGAAAACACGGTAAAACCTGTGTAAGCCGGAACGGCACGGTACCGGATATTTTTTTCCGGTTTAGTCAGTTTCCGTTTCGAACGGGTTTCTTTTTTTTAGCATAGAAAATCGCTTCTTTTTTTCCGTTTTATTCAAGTTCCGCTTTAAAGAGTTTTTACTGCATTTAATAACGTTCAACTCCTTAAACGTACGGATGACTTTGATGCTTTGTATTCATTGCTGGAGGATAATGAAAGAATGATAACAAATTACTATTATTCACAATTGAATAATTAAATAGTCAAATAATTATATAATATAAAAATACTTAACTGTTCATATGTTAAAAGCCAGCAACAGTTTTATAATACACGAACTATGTTACTCAACGCTTAAGTATGATGATGATGATGATGATGATGATGATAATACTAAATCTTAAAGGAATATTTAAATTAAATTAAATATCAAAAATTTCGAATCTAACTCGTGTTTTTTCGTAATTAAATAACTTAATTGTCATTAAGAATTCATTTTTCTAATATTAATGAGTGGTTTGAAGGTATTTAAATTAATAAATTCTGAAAAAACGCACAGTTAAATGAGCCAATGGGCTAAAAATCCTTTTATATTGTAAATTTAAAAATTACTTATCGATCAATAATGAAATGGTAATGTCTTCTAATGACTTTTCTTATTGGTTACTTTCTTTGAATGGATACCTTTTAAAGATTAAAATGTAATTTTGTATAAAAAAAATAGTATTTTAACTTATAACAAAGCGTATTATGTAATATATCAGATTATTATATAAATAAATCGCGTGTTTAATGTTACTAGCGTAAATGTATAGTCGTAAAAAATGAAGTTAAATCATTTTAAACTAACAAAATGTACGAAAGTTAAGTGTTTAGTGCGTATTAACGCATACATTTCTGAATTTATATACACGTAACGCCAATCTTCTCACGAAGATCGCGTATAATTTTATAGAAAGTTATACATAATCAAAGATTTGTGTATACTGAAGATTATTTACCACGCTTTAGTTAGATTTAATTGGCAAGTTTTACTCATTTTTACATATAAAGTGAAATGTTACTGATTATAATGAGAATATCCTCACCGATATTAATTTATTTTATATTATTTTAAAAAGAAAGGAATTTCAGTGCGTACGAATGAGATAAATGAAGTACATAAGATACCGAGTAGCACTATATTCAAGGCCTAGAGAGTCGGTTCGAATCCAAGCTGTGGCATAAATAAATCTTATTTGTCTGAGTCCTAGAGTGTTTCTAATGTGCATAAAATACAGTTTTATACTTATTCTTCATAGCATTCTTCCTTCTCTCGCCCTCTAGTGCTAGAAAATATAATTATTCACAGTCGTGACACTCGAACCACGTGCTCTAATTGAATCGGTAAACACACGATAGTAATTTATGCAAACAACAAATCGATCGTTAAAAAAAAAAAATCGAATTACTTTCTACACTAACTTACGTTAAACCCTTTTAATTAATTAATAAATTATCAATTGGAACAACAGAATCGATATTAATAAATGAAGAAAGAGAGTTAAGTTAATCAGGTTTCTGGTAAGCCGAAAAAAAAATCTTAAATTTCTGGTTAAAAATCGCATCTGATTAAATTATGCCTAAAATTAAATCGACGGAGTAAACAGAGGTTAGTTGTGTTAATTATTTGAATATTAGTTCGATTACGATTCCAAATAATAGTAATAATATTAAAATTACGCTCTAACATAAGTGTATTATGTAGTTTACTTTCGCGTGATGTTTACACGAATGCCTTCGTGCCCGGTTTTTACACGTAACGTCTTCTCGCAACGACAGTTTTTGAGGTATTATATTATCGTAACTTCCTTCCACGTAATTATTACGTGTAACAAATGAATAATACTCGAACTGATCTAAAATCGCACGCCAAAATACTGTCGTTACGCTCGGTCGATCGTCAATGTGGCTGCCATGTTAAAAAAAAAAGTTTATCGAGTGATAAAATCGCAAAATTTCTCGAGGATCGTGTAAACAAATCAAAAAATGTCCCTCCTATCGCTAATATTTCTCGTGTGATTTGTTTTTAACTGGTTCTAAATTAAATTTACTGTAAAACTTGTCCAAAACGGAACCTTAATAAAACGTAAACCTGTCTAAACGGGAAGAATTCTTTGAAATGTTCGAATGTTCGAAACGAAAAGCTGCCAAACCGGAAAAAATATTCGGTATCGCTCGAGTACGGTTTACACAGGTTTTACTGTATTTATTTTATATATTTGTCATTGGAAAAAAAATTACATTTTTAGTAAATTATTTTGCTTCTATTTATTTATCTTTCTAACAATTGAAAAATACAATACAGTAGAAACCTGTCCAAAACGGAAAAATATTCGATTCCATTTTACGCAGGTTTCGCTGTAAATAATCTCATATCGCCATCTGTTAGTATATTACTGAACTATTATTGTTATTGTTAACCAGAAAAGAAATTTTATAAGATTTGATATCTTTTATTTCGAAGAAAAAAAAAACAATATTTATTAATGTTTTTATTGTTTTCTCAAGTCAACGCGAATGAAGTACGGCACAATTATCGCTATAACAATAGCACCGACAGTAAAAAATCTTTTATTTTTATTTTTTTAGCATTAAATGGTAAATATATAACGTGGATTGTTACAATATTTTTACATTTTTGGACTTAGAACACCTTTAAACGTCCAGAAATGCAAAAAAAAAATTCGGGTTTTCCCCCTGTATGTGTGTTTTTTGCATGATTTTGTTCACCCTCTTTGAAGATTAATAACTATTGCATTTTTTGTCAAAATTTCTGAAATTTTGGAGAAAAGTTTGTAGATTAGGGATAAATATTTCTAGAAATATTCGGAAAAATCGGGCCATTGGTTCGGGAGATATGGCCTAACATCTGGAAAATCAATCTGAAAACTTAAAGATAGTGGTGGCAATTACTAGGAATGAAAACAAATAAAGTATACTTGGAAAGTCCAGAAATAACGCTGCCAGCTTTTAATTAATGGTGATGTTAAAATATTGAGAAAGTTTCAATATATTTTCTTTATAAAATACAGTACTCCAATAAATAATTTATTTATCATTTTTTATATAAATTTTATTTCTTTCTTTATATATTGATTAATCATGGTATAAACCTCACTGATTTTAGTTTTTATGTACATTTTTAGTTTTATTTCTACCTGTTTTAAGTATAAATCAGACAAATTTCAGACAAAGAATTAGATTTTGTTTAATTTGATTATGATGAATTCGTATGCAAAATATGGAAGTGTGTTTCACATTCAATGTTAAATAAGTAACGTAATACATAGTAGGGTCCATAAGTTTCCAGCAGATTTACTAAAGGTAAATACATTTTTTTTTTTTATAGAAGAACAGAAGGATAAAATGATTCCTAAGTTTTGAAATAGCAAATGCGAGAAACTGCAGAACCTTCCATTTGAACTTTAATTAACTTGCATTTTATACATATGCATTTGGAGTTAGATGCAAGTTAATTAACTTGGAAGTTAATTAATCTAGAAACACAGGCATCATTTTATCCTCCTTTTCTACTAAATTGGCTTTATCTGAATCCCTGTAAACACAAATATTTGTTTATTTATTTTTTTATTTAGTCTCCTTGTATGTCAATTTATTTCTTACAGTGCTTTATTAATAGTTCTATCCTTAATAAAAAAGGACTCTTTCTCTTCAAAATTTGCCATTGCTACAATTCATCAGCCTTGAATTTCCCCCAAATCTTATTTCAATTTTGAGAACAAATAGTAATCAACTTGAAGCCAGATTGAGCTTTAAGGTGGGTGATTTAGTTATTTCAAGCCACAATTTTAAATAGCAGCATTTGCTAAAGTTGATATGTGTACTAATGCCATATCATGCAATGGTAACACACTGATAGACAGCTTGCCACATCATTTTTTTTAATGGCATTCCCCATGTTTCTTCATTAACAACTTCAGTATGCCTCCTCACTATGGTTTGTCTTCAATGCACTCTCTTCCTAATTGGAATTGTTTTGATAATTCTTTTAAAATTAAATAAATAGGAGTAGTGTCTTCATAAACAGCAATCAGATACTCTTCAGTCTCTGATGGATGTTTTTCCTCTTTTGTTCAAAATTTAATCAACTTCTTGATACTCAATTTTAAAACACTTTCAAACTGCACTCCACCCATGCATCTTAAGTTGATAATCTTGATAACAAATTAACAGATTTTGATAATATTTTTATTTTAATGTATCAAAGCAGTGGTTCCCAACCTTTTTTGACTTGCATACCCCTTGGCAGCAAATTTTCCTAAGTTTTATTTTGCATGTTCTTCAAACAGTGGTGTCTTTGTCAATTATACAGCACTGTACATTTACACTAAAAAATTTATTTAAATCAAAAGGCATTGGAGGAAGGACAGATAAATATAATAAAAATATATTGCTATTTAACACTAAGCATCAGACTGAAAACTTTGGACCTATTTATTTCTGTAGTGAAGAAGAAAAGAAGACAATAAATATTGTGTGACTTAAAAGTTATACAAAACCTATAACTTTTAAGTCACACAATATTAATTGCAAAATTTATCTTAATTAAAAATCCAATGCATATATATTAAGTCTCGATGTTAATTGCAAAATTTATCTTAATTAATTTTGATTTTCAGTATTTAAAATTTAAATTTATAAAGCTGATACAAAACACTTACACCAGATCAAAACAACTTACAAATTATAAGCATTTTATGTTAAATTGGATAGCTTTTGTGACAAAACTGTTTAAATATTGTAAAATCAATATATCTCTGTAAAACCAATTTATACTGGTATTTCTTATAGAACTGATTATAGTATAAATTATGATTAGTAAACAAGTGTCATTTGATTAAATAAACTTCTCTACATTGTAAGATTTCTGCATTTTTCTAATTTTAAGTTCTATATGGTAGAATCCAAAAGTCTGAGAATTTTCCTTGAATAGTTTAAAACACTGATACACAACCATCTTCAAAATAATTTTCTTTGATGACAATACACTTTTTGCAGTACTAGTACAGTTTCCAGAAACATTGCTGTAAGCTATCTTTTGCAACTTCCTTTAATGCATCTTGCGATGCTGCTATTACCTCATTTGATGACTCAAAATGACATCCCTGTAAATGTTGTCTCATTGATAAAAGAAGGTAAAAATCACAAGGGGATAAGTCAAGTGAATAGGCAGTATGTGGAGCACATTAGTACTATTCTATAATGATCAGTACTATTCTGGCAAATAGCTCTGATCATTATGGACCAATGTGTAAGTGTGTTATCATGAAAAAGGTACCATTGTCTACTTCACCATGTATGTGGACATTTTATATCATTCGCATGAGTCTATTCACAATAAACAGTCCGAGATGTGATGCTTCCACATCTTGCCGATTCACCTGACTTAGCCTCAGTGGCGTACCGTGGATGTCAGCCGCCCGGGGTGGAGGGAAATTTCGGCCCCCTTATTTAGGTATTTCAATTTAAAAGACCAAAATTCAGTTTTGTCACATAACAAGCAATGAAAAATTCGGTGGTAGTGCAGCGACCTGTTTAAAATAGTTCTATTGGATATTAGTGGTGTATATGAACGCGAATGAATCGTACAAGCANAATTTCGCCCCCCTTATTTAGGTATTTCAATTTAAAAGACCAAAATTCAGTTTTGTCACATAACAAGCAATGAAAAATTCGGTGGTAGTGCAGCGACCTGTTTAAAATAGTTCTATTGGATATTAGTGGTGTATATGAACGCGAATGAATCGTACAAGCAAAATAAAAAAAAAAAGGTCAACAGGTTTCGCAAAATTTCCTGGAATGAAAAAATCACTACTTCACCCGGATGGCGAGCCGGTTCCCGGACTGTCGGACGATAGCACTATCGTAGGTGCGATGCAAGTATAGATTAGGATGTTTCAAATTTTTACAAGATATTATTATTATTTATTGTGAAATTTTGCCGCCCACTAAAAAGTGCCGCCCGGGGCGGGCCGCCCCTGCCGCCCCCACTACGGTACGCCACTGGAGAAAAATTGCATTTTTCTCTCTTTCCAATGACGAAACACCTGCAAATATTTTAATGTCATTTTGAGTCATCAAATGAGATAAAAGCAGCATCACAGGAAGCATTACAAGTGGTTAAAAAAGATGACTTATAACAATGCTTCCAAAAGGTGTACAAGCATTGGAAAAAGTGTATTGTAATTCAAGATTATTTTGAAGGGGTTCTGCATTGGAATTTTAAATTTTTCAAGATTGCAAACTACAGTGGGTAATCAGACAGCAAACAAATTGGTTAACGAACACTTTCGTGAGATTTTTATGTTTGAACGACGAACACTTCACAGAACAAACACAAAAAGAAGCGACATAAAATAACAAATACCAATTAGTTTTGCCTTGTCTTCAGGTAACAATTTGAAACCTTTCAGAGTGCGGAAGATGCTCAACCCAATACTGATCAGATATTATTCTTTTGTACTTTGAAACTCTTCATTGTAATTCCAGCTTCTTGTTTACCTTTCAGACAAATAATTTTTTATAGTCTTTGTGAGATTGTTGGGCACTCATTAAGTTTGGCATCGTTTTTACTTTCTAAAGGTGAGTGTTTAACTGTCCTATCGGATATTCATTAACAGTTTAACACCAAAATCTCAAATTTCGTTCAGACCTCACATTTACATAATTCTTTCATGCACTAGTCTCAAATGTCTCAAATTTGAAGAATTAATTAAAAAAGAAGGCTATTGTCCATAACAAATTTTCAATTGTAATGAAACTAGTTTATTTTGGAAGCACATGCCTAACTGTACCTACATTACAAAAGACGAAAAAAATATTCCTGGGCATAAACCTATGAAAGACCAATTGACATTACTTTTGGGAGCTAATACTAGTGGTAATATGAAGCTTATCCCGCTTCTTGTCTATCACTCTGAAAATCCTAGAGCATTAAAAAATTCCGTAATTAAAGAAAGACTACCAAGGATGTGGAGATCGAATAAAAGGGCATGGGTCATGCAGGCTCTTTTCAAAGAATGGATGTTTGATGTTTGTGCTCCAAGCATCAAGGATTACCTTCAGACCAATGAATTGCCATGAAAGCACTGTTGCTATTCAACAATGCACTAGGACACCCAAAAGACCTTGAAGATAATTTGCTGAAAGACTTTTCCTGGCTGATAGCAGTTTCTGCCTCCGAATACCACTTTGTTAATTCAACCAACAGATCAAGGTTGCAGGTTTCAAGAAATTCTACATCTGAGCACTGTTTTGTCAGTGTTTTGAAGCATGCTAGTTCTCCTCAACGATGACATCAAAAACATTTTGGAAAGAAAAATTTGATATTCTTGAAGCTATACGGCTCATTCAAAAGGTACGGTCAGGAGTCACTCAACAACAGCTAAATCGATAATCGGTTAACAAACAATTCGGATAGCAAACAAAGTCTTAAAATTGGAACAGATTATGTTCATTAACCGATCACCCACTGTATATGCCAAATCTCAGAACTTTTGAATCCTACTATATAAATTAATATTACAATAAATTTTTACCTGGGTGCCAGAGCATCAAATTCATCAAAAAATAATATGCAAGGTTTTGCACTTTGAGCACTGTAAAAAATTAAATAAACTTCAAATATTAAGTATAATTTCTAAAATAATTTTATTTTTAGTATTTAAAATTATTTGAAATGGAACTCAATATTTAACTGTAATTTTACCATAAAAATGCTTACTTTTCAAAAATGTTTCTTAGAGCTTGTTCACTTGCTCCTATATATTTTGATAAGATTTCTGGGCCCTAAATATGTAAAAAATAATAATTTGAAATTTGTAAAATATAAATTATTAATAAAAAATTTAAATATCAAAATAGATAAAAACTGTTTTTATTGTTTTCTAAATAATGTCGATTTTATTATATTTTAATTGTATAATTTTTTTATTGCAACAAAGAAAAAATACAACTTTAAAGTAATTAAATATCCAAATATTAAAAAATTAAAGTGCATGATAATTATAAACATCATGTTAAACCTGACTTTAATGTCTGATATATTCAATATATATCAAATACAAAGCTATATCTAAATGACTACAGCCAATAAGACTAATTTTCTTCTTCCAAAATTTTCATAAATAAAATGTTAATTCATGAAAACACAAAAAATATTGAATTAACCTTACTAATAAATATCTAGTACTTGTATAGATAATATTAAAGTACTCTTCATACATACTGCTTTGTATTTCATCTATATTCATTATGATCTGTGAAATTTATGTTCTGGAAATAGTTGTAATTCTTATATAAAGATTTTCAAGACAGTTCTTGTTTCAATACACTAGAATACAATTATATTTTCAGTAAAACATAAGAAAATTCTTTGATGCAAATTTGCTAAATGCTTGAATATGACAACAGAATCCAGTGGTCCATATATTTACATTCTTTATCAATTATGCAACTTTCAATTATAAAAAGCATGAAAGATCAAAATCATACTTTCTTAGTTGAGAGTGAATTTCACAAATGCTAACTTATCAGTGATGTATGAAAGAAGAACTGCATAAATATTAAATAAAAACAGATCATATATTGATAATCATGTGATAAACTTCATAATTTGAATGTAAGTTCCAATGTAATAAGTTCTCTTAATGTTTACAATAATTCAATATATATCAAATCATAATTTTTATCTCATTTCATATTGTCAACTATCTGATTTAAGCTTCAGAAATAAAAAAACCCAAATTATTAATTATTTTGTGAAATGTACTTAATGAATAATGCTTAATACATTTTAGTGTATTAAAGTTAGTTTATAACTTCTTTTGTGCCCTGTTATATTTAAAACACAATTAAACTGTTGTTTCTCAAAAAAGTTTTATTCATTTTTAAAAAATGATTATGAAATAGCATTAATACATTTATTAGAAAGAGTACCTTTACAGTAATAAAATTATATCCACTTTCTTTAGCTATAACACTAGCTAACAAAGTTTTTCCTGTTCCCGGAGGCCCATACAAAAGAATCCCTGACTGAAGACGTATTGGACAATTTTCAAACAATGTGGGATACTAGAAAAAATAATTCATAAATTAATTATTATTATTTTTTACAGTTCATTTGCAATTATTAATGCAAGAAAATAACATACTTTTAATGGCCAAAATAGAATTTCATACAGTGTTTTTTTTATATCAGACAACCCACCGATATCAGACCAAGATTTACTTTCACTTTTATATAAATTAATTCCTCGTATATGTAAAGGAAGATAATTTTTCAAAGCTGTATCAAAATCAATTTCTGTTAAATGTAGTTCCTTATCAGTTGTTTTTCTATTCTCTGAAAAAGAGAAAAAATATCTGTAATAAATTATGTTAAAATTAATAACATTGGTTTCTTTGAATATTACTAAATATTTAATATTTTTATGAAGAATTTACATGAAATTTTATGATCAATTAAGATAGTTCTTCCACTTTTGCCAATGTTTTCAAACAATACAAGAATAATTATTAAACATAAGATTACTGAAGACAAAGAACAACTTTGGATTCACTAAAAATTTTAAATGCTGCACCACATATTCAGCATTTGGCAACTGGCAGATAATTGCCTGTTCGTCTGTAAGATTTGGCAATATATCAACAAGGAGTGAGAAATGGCAAATACCGAATATTTGTCACAAGTAAATCATTTACATTATTTAGTATAGACTGAACATTTGCTCAGCATTCAGTAAATATTGAATATGTGGAGCCACTTTAAGATTAAGTAAACTATTCAAATATAAACAAACATAATTGAAATATAAGTTTAAAGGATTAAAATCATTCAATATTACAGTTTGTCACATTATGAACCAAACATTTTTAATAACAAAATATTTTATTACTTTATAGATAAACACATATTTGTACCTTTTGTTAAAAGCTGTACAGATTGGTTCATTAATAAAGACGAAAAAGATAAACTTTTTCTATCGTCGACGAGAAGTTTATTGGTACAAAAATATTTTTAAAAAGTTTTATTCTTTGAATAAAATTGAAATTAATATAAAATATATNAATAAAAGTTTTTTTTTCAGATTTCAGTTAAATGGTATGTTAATATATAAGATAAAAAACTAACTGATCTCAATTCTTGGCATAATTTAACATTTCCAAAATATATCTTTGAACACAAACACACAAAAATATAATACATTTTTGACATATTTTTTAATTTAAAATTGAAATAATTTTGTTTTATTTAACTAAAATGATAAAAAATCATTTTTATTCAGCAAGTATTTTGTTCATAGTATTATTATTTGATCTTTAAATATTAAATTTAGCAACTAAATGTATTTCTTTAGTTTCAAAATGCTATTTAAACTAATTGTTCTAAAATAAACAAATTTTATGTTTTTTAATTGTTTTACTTATGTTACATATTATCTATTATTATTCTTAATAAACAAGTTTAAAGTATTAATGATTGTATACAGTCTCCAAAATCTTGTTTACATTTGATATAACTAAAGTATATTTTTTCCATTTAGAATTTTTGATATCCTTAAGTAATAACATATTTCATTTATCTTTTCCTAATTATAAAACATAGCATTTGTTGCATGTAAGATGCATTTTTAAATTATTTGTTCAAAATAGAACTGCTTATAGGCTACCAGAGAGGGACCCAGAAGGCCCAGATCCTCTTTTTGTAAATAAAGATAAAATCAAGTAAGTACAAGAAAATGATCTTTATGTGACAAACACTCTTATACAGTTATATACACAATATCTAAGAGTTTACTCTTCATCCACAGCCCTACTGACTGGATCAACTGTATAAAATAGACATAAAAATAGGTTTGTGTGTTCTAATTTGGGTCCCTCATAAAATCTGTTTTAGTTACTTTATTGAGACATTTATTGTTTATATTATTATTGTTTTTCCTTCTGAATAAAATTTGTTAAAAAAAGAAAGAAGGTTTACTTTTATTTCTTATATTTTCCCTTTACACTTAAGAGCATTAAAGCCCTCTTCATACTGACTATTTTTGTATAAGAAATGAATTAATATGAATTAATATACAACATATAAAGAGTATTATTTAATTATATGCAGTAAAATCACAATGCCAATAGTTGTATATGAATATTTTAATCATGCAATATCAAAAACAATTTACTATATAGGTAATATCTATTCATTTTATGGACGATAAATGGTTATTTACAATTACAAATATCCATGGTACTTGAAAATTATACACACAGCTTCATCTTTATATGAAAATTACTATATGTGCATCTATTTCTGTGTGAGCAATTTTTTTATGTGCACATTTATGGCAGTGGAGATTTTTCTGTATGCAATTTTCTTGTGCATTTTTTCATAGAACCATATGTAAGGGTGCAATATTTAGATGCGAATTTAGAGCGAATTTAGATGCGAATTTAGAGCGAGTGAGAGGTTGCGAGCAATTTAGTTTTCGCAAAGAAAAACCATGCACAAACGAGAAGCGAGAAATAACGCTGGCGAGAGCGAATTTCTGGTTCTCGCACATATCTGACAGGTTTTGATGCTTGTCGCTTCTTGCCTCTTCTCGCCACATATTCTCGCTCGCTAGGAAAATTTGCTTGCTCGCGTCTGCATAGCCCCACCCTAAGATTATAATAAAAGGTGTTCATAAAGGCTTTTCCTGATTACAAACATTTATTGTGTAAAAACTATACTAGGTAGAAACATACAGTTTGTGGTGTAATTTATGCTGATTCCCAGAGTTTTTTACTATAATTTTGCACAATTGCAAACTGTCCAAGTAGCACTGCAATCACCAAATGGCATCTTTGCAAGAGAAAGATCAATGCGTTCTGAGATTTTACAAAACAAAATCAATTAAAGTTCAGTTAAACTTCAGAAAAAGTTATTAAAAATTGGTATGTAAAGTTTAAAGAGACTGGTAGTGTTAATGACCTAAAAAGAACTGCGGTTCCCAGCAGTTCTTTTTGTACATTTTCATATATTTATATTATAAACAAATNGAGCGAATTTAGATGCGAATTTAGAGCGAGTGAGAGGTTGCGAGCAATTTAGTTTTCGCAAAGAAAAACCATGCACAAACGAGAAGCAAGAAATAACGCTGGCGAGAGCGAATTTCTGGTTCTCGCACATATCTGACAGGTTTTGATGCTTGTCGCTTCTTGCCTCTTCTCGCCACATATTCTCGCTCACTAGGAAAATTTGCTTGCTCGCGTCTGCATAGTCCCACCCTAAGATTATAATAAAAGGTGTTCATAAAGGCTTTTCCTGATTACAAACATTTATTGTGTAAAAACTATACTAGGTATTTTTAAAAACTTAATACAAATTTCTTTAGTTATACAAGGTAGGCATAAAGTCTTTTCCTGATTACAAACATTTATTGTGCAAAAACTATGCTAGACAAGGAACATAATTTGTGGCATAATTTAGGCTGATTTCTAGAAGTGTTTTTAAATATACTGTTGCAAAGACTGTCCAGGTAGAATTGTAATTGCCAGTAACAAAGTGACTTTTTCAAAGAAACTCAATGTATTCTGTGGTTTCTTAAAACAAAATCACCAATTATGGTTCAACAAAATTTCAGAAAAACTACCAGATATGAAAAGCATTAAAGGCTTGTGTGTAAAGTTTAAAACGAATATCAGTATTGATGACCTGAAGTCTTTTTTTAAATTTTACATACTAACATTTAATGCTTTTCACATTTAATAATTATCATTATACTCTTTTCTGAAGTTTTGCTGAGCCATAATTGATTTTGCTTTGTAAAAGCACAGAACACATTGAACTTTGTCCTAAAATGACACCGTCATGATATGGTACTAGCAATTGCAGTACCACCAGTCTGTGTAGCAATGTATTAAAAAAAAAAAAAAAAAAAACAGGAATCAGCCACAAACCATGTTTCTACTTAGCAGTTTTTGCACAATAAATGTTTGTAATCATAAAAAGATTTTATATTTTAAAAATATAAAATCAATTAGCCAAAATAAAATATTTATTGAAATTTTACACCTAAAGTTTAATTAATAAAAAAAAAAAAAAAGATTGCAGATTACATTGGACTATAATAATGCTACTAATTATTAATTAAAATTCAAGTTATTTTGCCTAAAGATAGGCATTAGGTACCATCTACAACAGGTCTATAATAATAGGCCAAATGTAATCTGGCAATCATTTGGCATTAAACTAAAAATCAGTTTATTGGATGTTTTTAAACTAAAAAATTATTTTCATGTTATAAAGTAAATGACAAATAAACATGCAAAAATTTATATATTTTTAAATTCATTTTAAAATGAAAACATTGAAGAAGCTTAAAAATTTTATATAGATTATATAGAACTGGTGGAGTACATGATATAAAAGACATTGCTATATTTGGACTCAGCGAAACAAAGTGAAAGGAAGTGGGAGGAAGAGACCTAAGAGAAGATTATAAGTTTTTTTGGAGTGAAGGAACAAAGATGAAAAATGGTGTAGGAATCATTGTTAGGAAAGACATCCAGGAAATGATGGTAGAAATGAAAAACATCAGTGATAGAATAATAAAAATATGAGTGAAATTTGAGGAAAAGTTAACGATTTTATCCAGGTTTATGCCCCACAAACAGGCAACATGAAGAACTGTTAGAAAAGTTCCTAAAGGAAGTAGAAGTAATTGAAGATAAGAAAGACATGGTTATAGGGGACCTAAATGCACAGGTAGGGAAGGCAAGAAGTGGACTGTAAGAAATTATAGGCCCATTTGGATTTGGCTATAGAAACAAGGAAGGGAAGTATTGATTGATTTCTGTGAATGGAATGCTTGTTGGAAACACCTGGTTTATGAAGAATTCTCAAAAATAACTCAATATGGGTGGGTGAAAGGAGGACAATGACTAAAATTGATTACTTCCTGATTGAAAAGCAGAACCACAGAAACCTTTTGGATGTGACAGCAGATCCAAATGAAGCTTTTGATGGAGACCACAAATTGATCATTGCAAGGTTTAGTGTTGGAGCAATGACAAAAATGAAGGAAGTAAGAGAAAGGAAAATAAAGGTTTGGAAGTTAAAGGAACCAGAAATGAAACAAAAGTGTCAGACTGAACTCTCAATTCACATTCTAAACTCAGAAATACAAGGAGTAGAGGAAGAGTGGGCAATGTTTAAAAAAAAATATGCAACTTACTTCTGCTGTAAACCAAAACAGTGCTTATTTCCAAATATTTTCACAAACGTTTTCAAACTTAGTTCTTCTTCAGGTGAATAAAACGGGTAGAACAAAGGGGGAAGAGATCTATTGCCATTAGACACTTCCTATTGAGAATGTAATAAATAAATAGTTATGTTTTTACTTCCTTTGTTTTATTTATATAACCCTATTAATCCAAACATTCCTATATAATTTTGTAGTAGCAAAAGTGTACTGTATTTTGATTTTTTGAAACATTCTTTTTGTTTTGAATCTACAAAAATTTTTTGTTCAAGTTTTTGTCAAAAAAGTTCAGATTTTTGCTTTGAAAAGCAAAAATCTGAACTTTGTAAATGTGAAGTACATTTTTAAAAGATTATAACCTGTTTAACTGAAGCAAAACCTTAACAGAATAAATAAATACCACAAATGATTTCATAAGTTCAGAAGAAACACAAAAACAAATGTCTCTTCATAATTTGTTTTTTCCCCCCACACCTTGGAATTCAAAAATAAAAAGATGTGTGTCAAAGTCAACCTTTATTTTGAGATTCTTGTCTGTCTTGATATGCAAGAGATGTTAAAAATTCCTCTTGTGACAGTATATTTCAAGGATACATTGTATACAGTATTGATAAAAATATAAAACTCAGAGGATAATTATAATAAAAATTTTACCAGTTCAGAATATGTGAAGTTTCAATCTAGGAGTGTGAAAAAGATAAAGTTTTATGTTTTTTTAGTATTTCTTATAAACTTGTGAAATTTTTATTATAGTTGTCATCCTGGTTTTATATTTTTATCAATATACAAAATACTCAAACATTTTTGGCTGGTCAGCCATATTCAGACATTATTTTTCAAATGTATGAAGATATGAGGATGGCTGATTATCCAAAACATTTGTATTTATTTATTCATTTACTTTGGTTAAGAAATTTATTGTCATTAATATTTCAAAATGCTTGTTAATTATGAATTCAATTATTATAAATATTTTATTATTGTGCAAAAAAATTTATCATAAATTGTTTTTCAGGTTTACTACTATTAAATTTGATATTCACTACATTTCTCTTTTCATACATGTAATAAAGAATTGGATTAGAATGGAATCAGTTCATATTTGAATAGTGAACTGTACTTGAGGTATGTCTGTTAGTTAAAGTCAATTTAAGTTCAATACTACAAAATATCATAAAAGAAGTATTACCATTTTGTTTTTAAATAATTTTTAAATGAAACAATATAAATACAGGTATACCTCGCCTTACGTCGGTAATTGGTTCCAGGAAAACGACTTAAGTCGAAAAACGACGTAAGTCGAATTTACTTGTCTCTGAATCTACTTGTTACTAGGAAAAACCATAAATTACTATTCCCAGTTCTGTATTTTATTTATTAATGCATTTTTAATAATATATGGTTAATAAGAATCTATTTTAAGCTTACAAACAAATAAATTTTAGTTTTTAATAGAGTACAGAAAAAAGTAATCTAAATTTACGAATGCATGTACTGTACTGTAAATACAGTACATACTTGTAAATGTATATATTTTAATATGATTTTATGTGCTTTAAACGCTTTTCTAGTGATATTACGACTTCAATATTNTGCACATTTATGGCAGTGGAGATTTTTCTGTATGCAATTTTCTTGTGCATTTTTTCATAGAACCATATGTAAGGGTGCAATATTTAGATGCGAATTTAGAGCGAATTTAGATGCGAATTTAGAGCGAGTGAGAGGTTGCGAGCAATTTAGTTTTCGCAAAGAAAAACCATGCACAAACGAGAAGCAAGAAATAACGCTGGCGAGAGCGAATTTCTGGTTCTCGCACATATCTGACAGGTTTTGATGCTTGTCGCTTCTTGCCTCTTCTCGCCACATATTCTCGCTCGCTAGGAAAATTTGCTTGCTCGCGTCTGCATAGCCCCACCCTAAGATTATAATAAAAGGTGTTCATAAAGGCTTTTCCTGATTACAAACATTTATTGTGTAAAAACTATACTAGGTAGAAACATACAGTTTGTGGTGTAATTTATGCTGATTCCCAGAGTTTTTTACTATAATTTTGCACAATTGCAAACTGTCCAAGTAGCACTGCAATCACCAAATGGCATCTTTGCAAGAGAAAGATCAATGCGTTCTGAGATTTTACAAAACAAAATCAATTAAAGTTCAGTTAAACTTCAGAAAAAGTTATTAAAAATTGGTATGTAAAGTTTAAAGAGACTGGTAGTGTTAATGACCTAAAAAGAACTGCGGTTCCCAGCAGTTCTTTTTGTACATTTTCATATATTTATATTATAAACAAATAAAAAAATAAAATAAAATATACAATTATAACTAAAAAAAAACTGAATTATAAATTTATATTTATATTTGAATCTTATGAATTTATAAGTATTTCAGAGAAACCTTAGGACTTTTTCTCCTAAAGTTTATGACAATTTTTCTGACATCTGTCTGTACGCAATATTTTTATTTATTAATGAATCCTATTCGATTATATTAAAATCGCTAATTTAAATAATGTTTTTTTTATATACTGAGTTTATTTCATTGATGATTTCAATTAACTTCAGAAAATATAAATAAATAATTTTGTTTTAAAATTTTCAATGTTATACCAATTTACACTGAAAATAAAGAAAAAAAATTTATCAAATTTTATTTACCAACTCTCATCCATGCAGAGTGAGTAGCTCTGTTCAATAATATATTTAAATCTTCAGCAACACAGCCTTCTGTCTTAAAAGCAAACTTGGATAAATATTCTTTACAATCCACTATTAAGTAAGGTTTTGATTCAATTAATGCTTTCACTATAGATTCCCTTTGTTCCTGTAAATATTTATCAAAATTACAATTAAATTTTATTTTTATACATTGTAAATCAATAATAATAAATTAAATTCATGCTATATATAATGTAAAAGTATTATCAGAAACAAAGATCATGTGACAAAGTGATATAGACATAGGGTTTTTGTTAGAATTAATTAGGGACAGAATCAAATGAGTTTCTAAGAACAAGAAACAAATATAATTCATGAAAATAATGAAAATAAGGCAACAAGTGCTGCCAACTTGCCTTGTATAGAATAGTTGCCTACTAACTAGCATTGAGCATACAAAAGAAGTTGATTAACGTATTAATAATTACAGAGACAAAGTTAATGATCAATTAGAGTATTAAAATTCCTGCAGAAGCCAGGACATAGAATAACTTCATCTCTGTATTGCTGTAATATAAGTAGAATTTCTAACAGAAAAGCTGAACACTAGTTTTTGTAACTCAAATTGGCTTGTTTGCTACTCTGTAAGCTCATAAAAACCACATCCAAGAGGTACTCATATACTTAGCACAAGTTCTTGGAAACAATGAGAACTTTTTGCAATAGAATAGTAATCAACTCTTGCATTTGAAAATGCCTATCTTTAATTTGAATCAGTTTGAATTAAACCTCAAAATAAAATTTTTTATGTATATTAAAATGATTTTACTATAAAAAAATGTAACTGTGTAACATTTATCTTGTTTAAAGAAAATATCTAGCAATGAGAGTTTTATAACTTTCCCAGCTGTTAAGAGTTTTTATTTTAAAAAAACTTATATTATTAAGCAAAATAAAATAAAATAAAATAAAATTGTGTGGGGCACCATCTGTTATCAATTTTGTTATAAAAAATTTTTTATTTTTTATTAATATAAAATGGCAAAAAGCTTAATTTGAAGATTGGGGTGAGTTTTATAAAAAAAAAAAAAAAAAAAGTGTAAATGTTAATAAAAAATAAAATCTTAATTAAGTCCTACCCTCCCGAGATACATGATCCCCTATATCTCCCCACCCTTCAACAACAAAAATTTAATAGCATCAATGCCTCTCATACACAAGCCACCATCCCAAATTTTTGTTACTTAATCTTTATCCCATCCCTGCCAACACACACACACCCATGTCATGGACATTTTTTTGCCTTTTTTAGATTTAGGAGTTTAGGAGGTCTCAAAATGTGGAGATTTGCAAAAAGCTTAGATGATCAAATTTGACATGATTCAAATACCCTTGTTATGTATATATAACAGCCTGGAAAGTAAAAAAACACTAAAACCTGTTCAAAGTGGAAAAAATAATTTGATACTGTGCGATTTTGGTTTACTATATTAGATTTTTACTTTCCTCACTTTGTTATATATAGTAGAGAGAAAATATGTCAATCAGTCAAAAAAGACACCCAAAAATTTTAACATTTTTGAACTCAGGATCTTGAAATGTTAGAAAATGCAAAAAAATTTGGGGTTTTTTCAGGGCTGTGGAGTCGTGTAAAAATCTACCAACTCCAACTCCGACTTTTCCTTACCATCCAACTCCACTCCGACTCCGACCAAGGGCGGACTTGTTACCGAAAGAGACCTGGAAATTCTGATGTCTTCACGTGACCTCAGAATAAAAGATTCAATAAATAGAGTTATAATAAAGATAGAACGTAGAAACTTTTTATTTCAAAGCCAAAAGACTCCTCTAAGTAATATATAAATATATATTCGATAATTTTTACTTTTCTGGCTGTTATATATAACAGAGGATATATAACAAAGTGTAGCACTCGGTCAAAAAAATGACCCCTCCCAAATTTTTACATTTTTGGACTCAGAACATCTTGAAATTTCGAGTTAATTAAGCAAAAGATTCGAGATTTTTTTCTATATGTGTGGATGTTGGACTGTGTGGGGGGGCATGATTTTGTTCACCCTGTTTGAAGCCTAATAATTCCTGTGGTCAGAGTGGTCAGAATTGGAGTCAGATGGTTTAACACAGGAGTTAGTTATTAAGCGTCAAAGTGTTTGAACTAAATCGTGTCCCCATGTACATTCTAACATCTTAGGCGAGAACATCTTAACGGGTTTTACTGTACTATTATAAAATGGCAAAAAAGCTTACTTTGAGAGTAGAGACGAGTTTTATTTTATTTTTTTAAATTTTGAATGCTAATAATGAGGAAAATATTCATTAAGAAATGTGACACATGACCACTTTTATGTCTTCACCCTGTCGACCTTTAATTAAGAATCAAAATTTTTATACGCAAGCTTTAGTGCCACATTTCGTTTCTTAAACTTTACCCATTCTGAGATATTGTTTAATATCTCAGAACAGAAAATAAAGAAATTAAACAAATTAGATGCCAACACACACACACACAATTTTTCCCCTTTTATTGACTTTTTTGAGTGGTTCGGGAGGGTTCCAAATGTATAGATTTGCAAAAAAACATAGAGGGTCAAATTTGACACGATTCCAATACTTTTCCATTTTATATACATAACAAGTTGGTAATTAAAAAGGAGTTGGAGTCGGCGGATTTTTTGACGACTCCGACTCCGGCTAAAACACCAAAACTCCATGACTCCGACTCCACAGCCCTGGGTTTTTTAGTGTGTGTGTGTTTCTCACAATTTTGTTCACCCTCTTTGAAGATTAATAACTCCTGTGCTTTCTGTCAAAAATTTCTGAAATTTTGCAGTAATGTTTCTGTATTAGGGGGATTGATGCTATTAAATTTTGGAAATTAAAGGCCAAGGGTGGAAAGATTGTGGGGATTGTGTGTCATATCTTGAGTAGGATCAGACTTAATTACAATTTTAAAACCCATCCCTACTCTCAAAATTAAGGGCTTTGCTATTTTATATTAATTAAAAATATAAAAAGCTTTTTTAATATAATATCATAACAGATAGTGCCACGCATGCAATTTTAAATGTTGCCAGAAAAGTTAAGCAACTTGTTGCTGGATTTTTTAAAATAAAAAGTAAAGATACAATTGCAAATAATTATAAAAAATAATGAAATGAGTTATTAAGATATATAGACTGGTAGTGTTAATGNTGTCCCCATATACATTCTAACATCTTAGGCGAGAACATCTTAACGGGTTTTACTGTACTATTATAAAATGGCAAAAAAGCTTACTTTGAGAGTAGAGACGAGTTTTATTTTATTTTTTTAAATTTTGAATGCTAATAATGAGGAAAATATTCATTAAGAAATGTGACACATGACCACTTTTATGTCTTCACCCTGTCGACCTTTAATTAAGAATCAAAATTTTTATACGCAAGCTTTAGTGCCACATTTCGTTTCTTAACGTTTCTTAAACTTTACCCAACCCATTCTGAGATATTGTTTAATATCTCAGAACAGAAAATAAAGAAATTAAACAAATTAGATGCCAACACACACAAAACAAATTAGATGCCAACACACACACACACAATTTTTCCCCTTTTATTGACTTTTTTGAGTGGTTCGGGAGGGTTCCAAATGTATAGATTTGCAAAAAAACATAGAGGGTCAAATTTGACACGATTCCAATACTTTTCCATTTTATATACATAACAAGTTGGTAATTAAAAAGGAGTTGGAGTCGGCGGATTTTTTGACGACTCCGACTCCGGCTAAAACACCAAAACTCCATGACTCCGACTCCACAGCCCTGGGTTTTTTAGTGTGTGTGTGTTTCTCACAATTTTGTTCACCCTCTTTGAAGATTAATAACTCCTGTGCTTTCTGTCAAAAATTTCTGAAATTTTGCAGTAATGTTTCTGTATTAGGGGGATTGATGCTATTAAATTTTGGAAATTAAAGGCCAAGGGTGGAAAGATTGTGGGGATTGTGTGTCATATCTTGAGTAGGATCAGACTTAATTACAATTTTAAAACCCATCCCTACTCTCAAAATTAAGGGCTTTGCTATTTTATATTAATTAAAAATATAAAAAGCTTTTTTAATATAATATCATAACAGATAGTGCCACGCATGCAATTTTAAATGTTGCCAGAAAAGTTAAGCAACTTGTTGCTGGATTTTTTAAAATAAAAAGTAAAGATACAATTGCAAATAATTATAAAAAATAATGAAATGAGTTATTAAGATATATAGACTGGTAGTGTTAATGAC
>NW_019384360.1:0-38262 GCF_000671375.1 Centruroides sculpturatus | reverse complement strand
TATAATTATATTTAAAATAATTATTTTATCATAAAAAATGTTTTATTTAATTATATATTATTTTAATAAATAACAATTCTTACTTTATTTGGAGTATTAATTTCTAAAGTAAGCTGAAAAATATGATTTCCTCTTGTAGAAGTTAACAGAGGATGAAGTGATTGAGGAGACTTAGCAGTAACAATAATACATATTTTAGATTCAGAAAATCTAATAAGTTCAATCAAATTTAAAAATGCTATAAAAATAAAAAATTAAAATATATTAAAATATTTATACATATTTTTTTAAAAGAAATGCAACTATTAATTTAAAACAAATAAAATGTCTAATATAAGTGAGAATATTTGAAAATTCTTGCTATATAAATTATTTTGCAAATAAAATTTAATATTGAATTTAAAGTATCTATTTACGTAAAAATAAATCTACTTTTACAGAATCAGAGATAAACAAATAATTCAATTGGTAAATTTTTTTCAAATGTATTTATTATTTTTTAACTGTGCCATTGCCAGAGGGATGTTTTTAACATTTTACATATTGAGGCGAATGAGTAGCTTCAAATGAAAGGTTGACTCCACCGTAGAACTGTTAATTTCCTCATTACATGCAAAGGGACAATGTGAGAAGATACTTATGTACTGTCTACTTTAATAAATTTTCTTAAATTTTGTAAAAAATTCAATCTTTCCTAACCAATCTCTAGATCAATAACATACCTAATAATCTCATAACATATCAATGAGTACAACAGACCATCTTATAATGAATTTTTTAAACTGACTGATCAATATTTACTTTTTTAACATTTTAGCTGACTTGAGATTTTTTTTTCCCAGATTTGGTATATACAGTATTACTCTCTCAAGTTATTAATTTAAAATCACCTGTCACTTATTACAGAAAAGTCATCAAGTATCATATTGATGACATCAAGATAATTTACTTTATTAAACTGGAATATGATAAAAATTAAAGTAGCCTTATTTATTTAGAAAATCATTTCTATCAAATTTTTTATAAGATTATTCACAGGTAATTGTCGTCAAATGTATGATTAAAATAAAAACTAAGAAATTAAATATTTGTATATTCACTAATAACTAAATATCTAATTTTATTAATAAAAAACAAATAACACTCAAATTATGATCTTTATAAATTAACATAGTTACTTAAAGAAATTAAAATTTGAAAAAGGAATAGAAAAAAATTATCTGGATCTTAGAACTAGATTATAAATTTTAAAACTTACTATTAACTATTTTATGATAGTGTAATCCATCTGTAGATCTTTCTTGTTCGGGATTTAATGGTGCAGGTGCAATTATATCAAAGTCATCAATTAGCAGTATTGAAGGTTGCCGATGAATTATTTCATTACATTCCTTCCTCCAGCTTTTCCAAATTACTTCAGCTCTTTTACCTACAATTTTAAAATTTTGAAGAAATTAACTGAAATTTATATTTTTATATATACAGTATTTGTCAAAGTTTAATTGGACTTGAATAAAAATTTATTAAAATAAAAAGTCATATCTACTACAGCAATAGATTTTGAATTTAAATTTCTTTCACTTAAAACTTTGAAAAATAAAACATTAAACATATCTCAAAAATACTCTTATAATTCTAAGAAATTTAAGTTCAGTAGAGCATTGATTATCCGACCCCCGATCAACCATCACATTGGTTAACTGACCGATGTGACAGTTGATCGGGACCGTGTTCTAGTTGGCAAATTCAAATGTCCGCTAGTGATGTGGTGCTACAATATTTGGCTATGTCTTGGCTACTTTAATATTTTAACGATATGAAACCATGCTTTAAAATTTTGTTGCTGCTTTTATTGTGTACAAAGCAGCTACTTTAATATTGTTTTTGCATGTTTTAGCTGGCAACACTGGCTCAACCATGAAAGGGAGCCAGTATTTAAACGAGGCTTAATTTTCTAATTTTTAACGATACAATAGCAACAATTATTATTTAAAAATAATTTTTGTTAGGCTTAACATTGATGAAAATTCAATGCGAAGTAGGTTAATAGCAATATACTAATATACTATACTAATAATGTATTTTTTCATATTTTTTGGTTATCTGTTTTTTTCAGTTATCCAACCAACCTCAGTCCTCAATTGAGTTAGATAATCGATGCTTTACTGTAATAAATTTATTAGCAGTAGGCTACACTGACAATCTGCTGCAAACATAATAAAATTTTAATATCAAGACCTTGAAAACAACCTATCAATCTGCCTTTATTATATTTGATCTGATGTAAATCCATAAAACTTGAGATAATTCAGTGAGTTTCTGAAATTTAATTTGTTTATTTTTTTGCATTTTTGGATCAAATTACAATAAAACAAACATAAAGATATTACTTTTGGCATTCCATGAATATTTTACATTAGAAAGAAGACAAAATTCAAAACTTAACATAAAATTATAGTTTTCTTTTGTTATGATGCTGATAATTTCACTATTTTATAATAAAAACTCACATCTGTGACCTAACTCATTCATTTTTTCATGTGCATGTATAACTTCACTTAAACCAGCATGCCAACATTCTCTGGGGTAAACATGCATGCTGGTTTTAACCATACAGAAATATCTGATTTCATAGTTTCCCTGGATAAACTGGCATGCTGGTCAATCCATAAAAATATGGTACAATGAATCCTGTTACTATTAATTAATTAGTTAGTTAACTTTTATTGATACAAGGCTACAATGGCCCTTTCATCATGCACCATGAAACAAGAATAGACCAAAATATATATGTATGTATATAAATAAATATTATAAAAGTATATAGTTGTAAATATAATAGATATATAACAATAAGAAAAATCTAAACAAAAACAATAGTAAGAAAACTGGACAAATGTTTAACAATAATAAAAAGTAAGTAACAAAGCTATGAAAAATTCTGGTTACTGAATTTTAATAAAAGGAAGACACCTGAATTAACTCATATTTAGGACTTTGAGTCTTATGACACAAGATTATTTGAAAGAAAATAATTAGCTTTAGTTACAAATTTGATATTCAAATTCAGTGAATAAAGAAATTAGCACATATTTTCACACAAATAAAATTATCAGAAAAAAGTATTATTTAATGTTGTAATTTCTGTATGTAAATATTAGTGCTGACTTACAACTTTCTAATCAACAACATATAACAACAGAAGCTGCTCTTCAGACAACAGCAGTACATCCTTGCTAACATGAACAAATTATTGCACATAATTGTTAGGATTGGTGAAAAATTAGGATTAGCAAAGATTATATAAATAAAAATGCAAGTCAAAAAGAAGTACAGACAAATATATGTCCAAAAATTTTTTATACTAAATTAAATGTGCACTAATATGTATTACAAGTACACTGTATATGTTTTACTTCAAACACAAATTATTTATCGTATTCATACAGACACTTGGCAAATCACAGAATTAAATTTTATTTAGTTGATTTTAATTCAAACACAAATTATTTATCGTATTCATACAGACACTTGGCAAATCACAGAATTAAATTTTATTTAGTTGATACGTGTTTCTTTCTTACACGTTTCGGGCATTTCTTGTCCCTCTTCAACCAACTAAAATAAAAGTTCACAAGTTACAACATTATAAACAAACGAACATATAAGGTTATGTTATTTTAAAAACATACCTTTTTTGATGAGTTTAAACAATTTTAAAATTTCTTCCATACACTTAAAACCTTTATGATAATACTTAAATACTTTTTGATGAGTTTAAGCAATTTTAAAATTTCTGCCATACACTTAAAATCACGTTTAAATTGATTTAACAATTAAAATTTACATACTAGTCTTTCGTATTTCGCTGACCTTTCTTCCCCCTTTTTTCCTCCCTAGTGTAAGAAAGAAACACGTATCAACTAAATAAAATTTAATTCTGTGATTTGCCAAGTGTCTGTATGATTACGATAAATAATTTGTGTTTGAATTGAAATAAATTACTGACACGGTTTCAAAAATACCAAAGTATATATGTATTAAATACATATATAGTATATATTAATTTTACATATTTGTCATGTATTTTAAAAATAAACTATGCTTTCTGTTTTTAGTTAGGAATATATAACAGAATAAATAAATAAAACAAGAAATTGTGACATCGTCGCAATGCTGGATTGCAATTTTTAATCATATTTTAAAATTATTTAATTTAAAATATATGCTCTCCACCTCAAATTAGTAGTGGCTTGCCGATGTACAGTACATTATACTTTTCCTTCAAGATTAGAGTTGTGCCAGTCATCTAATACCTTTCACAGAAAAATTTTTGAATTGAAATAAGATGGCTCTTGGTTTGCATCAGAAGTTTGTATATAGTTAATTGTGGCCTACTGCCCCTAAGATTTCCATATCTAGTCTTGTCTTTTATATATCTAACACCGTTCTTGAGATTAAGGAAAGACAGACGGATGGACGGGCAACAGTGGAAATTTATAGGTCTACAATTTTTTCAAATTGCAGCCAAATTAGTTTGAATTCAATGAAATTCAGATTACAAAGATTAGCATTGTATTTATACAGATGGAAATTACTAGTTTCAATCATTTGTAATTTTTCTATGTCATAGAAATTATGCATGAAATACATATCAGATGTCATGTAAAATAGCTATAAAATTGATGTCATTTTGACTGAAATTACATATTTAACTAATAAATATTCTTTATTAAGAATATTCGGGAATATTGCTTGCAAATCCTTAAAGGTTACAGAGTATTGTTGAAAAACCTGCTTTATAAAACACAATTCAGAAATATAACTAAAAAAATATATAGTACCTTGTAGTTTTCTACATGATATTATATGATGATAAACATAATATGGTGATTTTGATATCTTCTGAATTAAGTTTTGAGCTAATGAACTTTTTCCTGTACCTCTTGGACCACATATCAATAATACTGGAGTAGAGAAATATTTGGGTAGAATTGAGTCAGCTAAAGGTGAGAGATTCAACCAAAGTTCAAGAAATGATGCTCCTTTAGTTGATAATGTATTTATTCCACTAAAAAACAAAATATTTTGTATATTATAATCTGCAATATAGTAAATAATTAAATGTATAGAAACAATTTTAAAATTTCCAAACTATCAAAAACTTCATGAAATACATTAACAACTTACCCAAGTTTGATGAAATCGGTATCAGCAAAATCTTGATCAATAATTTTTAAGTTTTGGCAAGGCAATTTTATTCCATTTATTTTAATTGGCTGCATAATTTCATTAGCTAAAGTAATTTTTGATAACATATATGGATCAATGACACCATATGGCTGTTGACCATTTACTTCTGAAGAATTTTTAAATGATGCTTTTATAATAAAATCAGCATCAATACCTGATGATAAAAATTATAAATTTATTTTTTAAATTATCTTTATATTTATAGTTTATATTTTCCAATTTCTATTTATCTTCAAACAAATAAGACATTGAAAAAATTTTTAAAAACATATGATTAAACAATTTTTAACAATATTAATATTAAATATTGAATTTTCTAATAAGAAACAGAAAATATAAATATATATAAATTTTTGGACACTGTAGTGTCCAAAAATTTACTACACAATGGAAAAAATTTAAGCAAAATTTTAATAAAAATGTATTATTTAAAATTTATTAAAAATTTCTAATAAAAATCTTATGTATAAGTTTAAATCACAAATTTCTCACTGCACAGTATCATTTTTGACACCCTGTACTTATAAAAAAAAAAACAGTTATAGTCGTTTTAATTGTATGAGCTATATAATTTATTAATTTAAAATAAAACTATCATATACATTTTATGATCAGAATTGTTCAATAAATAGTTATATATATTAGTTTGCCCAACTATCAATTTACATTTAGGAAGACAACTTCTTAATCTGATTTATCTAGAAGAAAATACCAGGAAGCAATTCACATTTAGTAATAAGAAATCTTCCTCCTAAATGTAAATTGTAATATTTTCTTCTAGATAAATCAGATCTACTTGATTACACTTTTCTAAGTTTTCAATTGCACATTTCATAAAAT
The DNA here is from genome assembly GCF_000671375.1 of Centruroides sculpturatus. NCBI lineage: Eukaryota > Metazoa > Arthropoda > Arachnida > Scorpiones > Buthidae > Centruroides > Centruroides sculpturatus. The sequence goes on along the minus strand of NW_019384360.1, from coordinate 32,169 downwards.
TATTGTAACTAGGAAACTAAAACCATTGTTATGATTGTAAATCAATATATACAATATAATTAATACTTTGAATAGTCAATTTTAACTTACTTATACACTTACCAGTTTCTGTTGGAAGACTGATGAAAGTATTATTGCAAAACACAAATGGTTGACTCAATTTGCGCATGTTTTCACACCACTGATTTTTATATTTCTCAAAATCACCTGACTTTAAATACAAATTTTTATATTAATTACAATTCATATTTAGTATTTTTAAAAAATTATATATTTGTGATTGTAAATTACATACTTATACAATAAATTATTTAAATTGCAATACACAATCAATATTTTAAAATTAATGGAATGAAAAATTATCATTTCACTTTTTTTATACATATATTTTTAATAATTTTCAAAATATACCATCAATCATTAACATTTATAAAAATTTGATGATGATTATTACATTGGACAGAATTCCACATTTTTCTGCTATTTAAATCTTTTAGCTAACACACTTGTTCACATAATTTATTTTTATATATTGAGTTTAACATAACATTGTGCACATTTTATTTTTTATAGAGAATCATTATTACTTTCTATGTAGTATTCATTCTAACTTAAACTGCATTCCATCAAATAAGTAACTACTGACTGAATAAAATTTGACTTAATTTCCCAGTAATTAAAAATAAAACACATGTTATTTCATTTATGTTATTTTACCATGGATATTTTTAAGTTGATTTTTACAGCACCTGACTAAAAGCAAAATCGAAAATTCATACATGTAAATAAATTGCCATTTTGTACTTATAAAAAAAATTCTGATTAAAATTTGCCTTTAAATTAGCTTGACTAATAAAAATATTTGCTTCTCTACTTTCCATGTTTTCCAGTTTTTCAATTTTTATTAGGATTATTGTGAGAGACTGGACCTGACAAATTTTGAGAGAAAATTTGTTTTTGTCTTTCAAAATAAATGGGTTCAAAAAACAATTTTTTTTGATTTTATTACCGGAGAATGATCGCATCTCTTCTCTGAAGTTGTTTCCTTTCCCAGGGAACTCGTCAAATGTGTCACTGGGAACTAAGAGCAAAAATTCCCGATTGGTGAAAAAGGATAATGTGATTTGGAGGTATAAAAGGAGTGACTCAAGAACAAGGGGTCATCGAGAGTTCACAAGAGCATCAATCAAGTTTCCTGAAAAACAAGAGGTATCGTATCAAGGATTTCATACTCTGTGTATTTTGACACCTTCAAACTCCCTGGATTATTATACCCTTCAGTTTTCCCTTGGTTTGACCACTGTCCAAGGAAAAGAAAAATTAAGTCCTTCCCAACTTCTCCAACTGACTGAATGACCAACCAACTGAACCAATGAACAATCAACAAACGACTGAAAAGTCAGCAATCTGGAATCGCACAATTAAGTGCATCAAATGTATATATACCAACTTGCGGTTTCTTGCAAACTCTCTCTCTCTCTCAACCGTTATTCAACAGCATATAGCTATGTATTCATTTTTTGTTGAATTAAATCAGTTATTTTAGTTGTTAACCTTGTATCCGAGTGATTCACTTCCGATCCATCTTTCAATCCTCCTCCATCCTAAATCCAATAGTCTGCGCACGTGACCACTTGCACAAATTCTGAAGTTGCGGCTGTAAAGGTTTCTGTGTCTCACCTGAAGACACAGTGGTGTCAGTCCTGACGAGACACTAAAGAGGTGCCAACCCTCTGGACACATTATCATAAGTTCTTATAACTTTTCAGTATAACACATTACACAATTTTTAAAAATTTCAAAACTTTCATATAATTTAAAACATGTACTCTTAATTATAAGAAACTCTTGATGATAACTTTTAAAACTTTTACTGATATTGTTCAAATTCAAAATTCTAAAAACAACAACTGTACAAGTAAACCGGAATTATACATGCAGAGAATCACACCTAAACACAAAATTTCCAGTAAGTTTTGTATAAGATACATCACAACTTGTTCAAACTGATTTGAAACTTTTGAAAATTAGAACACAGCTAAATTCTATATATAGAACAGTTATTTCGTTTTACATTTCCTGAAGAGAGCTGATAAAGTAGTGGCCGAAAACATTTGAATACTGAATTTGGGTGTTTCTTTGCTGGAAATTTTGCATTTAGGTGTGATTCTCTGCACTTGAAATTCTGTAAGTAGACTTATTACTCAGGTTTTAATGTATTGGATAAGGTTTATATTTTGATTTTGCCGGGATTTGGAATGATTTCGCATATTGTTAGTCATCATATGGGGAAGAGGGAGCCTTTCGGTTCTTTGGGTATGGTTTATGCTATGGTTGCTATTGGTGGATTAGGTTTTATTGTTTGGGCTCATACTTTATATAAGAAACGTGTTAATTTATGAATATTTAATAGTTCTAACGTTTATTTTTCAAAATAATAAATAAACTCACTAAACAAAACTCCACTAAAATCCGATACATTACTAAACACCAACTAATGCCATATGTCATCGGGCTAGATAATGGCTATAATACTAATAAATTACAAAATAACTTGATACTCACCAAACTCACTGAATTTGAAACAGAAACAAAATTAATTTCTTCTGGTAATGAAGGCTCCCAATTTATACTCTGAAGATGAATTTTACTTGAAATTTCCAATCCTAATGCTTTTCTTAATGAATTTGGGACAACAATATAATTTGTTTGCAAAATTGTATTCAGTTCTTTTTTAAAGCATCTGTTGCATGAAATTTCATAATCATTAAATGTAATAACTTGAACTATAGTTGAATTAAACTTAAAATCATCATCATTCTTTTTCTTTTTATCTTTTTGAAATGAACTATTATTCATTTTTTCATCATCATTTTCTGTAGGTGACAAACATTTTCTTATATTGGCTACAAAACAGTCCAATTCAACATTGATAACAGACGAACCAATATATAATATCGATGAATGAACTAAATTCTTCATTTTATCTAATATTTTGGAATGTGTCTTGCAATCTGAATAGAAACTTTCTAAAGGTATTACACGAGCTATTAAATCAATAGGATCTTTAGAAATAAAATTATTCTTGTTTTTATTATATACAACTGCAGAAGAAAGATCAAAATCTAATGAGGTTTTCATTAACTCATTATTTTCAGTTTTATCAAAACTGCTTTCATTATAGTTTATAATTCTTGTCAGAATACTAAAAATGCTTCTTGTTTTCTGCTCCGTACATGAAGATTTATCAGAAGTATAAATTTCTGATCCAAATTTCTTGGCTTTGATGTCAAATCGTGTATCTGTGACTAATTTCACTGGAACGGTGTCAGGATAAGTTTGAACTAAAACAAATGAAAATCATTTTAGGATTTCAAGACATTTTTATTTATTTGTTATCATTATATTATAATGAGATATCTTAATACTAGAATAGTAAAATATTAATTATAACAAAATTTTTTCATGTTTCATCACTTTAGATGTATCTTTAAACAAAAGTGCCATCTTAACATACTGTAATGTATTAAACATCTATCCTCAGAATCAATGTAAATGAAATTTGTAAAAACAACAACACTGTCTGATCTGATGGCATAAAATTAAAAAAAAAAAAATATATATATATATATATATAACTCTTTCCACCCTGTGGACATCAAGAGGTCACAAAGGATAGTTGGGTGTTGAGATTGAGCCCAACATATCTAGATGGACAATTCTCCAAAAAATTGTGGAGTTCATTGACTAGTCTGGATTTGATCCTGAGTCCCCAAAGCAATTGGCTGCCACATCTTTTACTTAAGCTAAAAACTGATATGTGTATTAATTCCACCATTTCATCAATAGTTTAAATCTGCAGATTAAACAAAAAAAAGCTTCAAAACATTTTCGTGATAATTCGTAAGCCTCCTAAAAATTACAAGTCCTAAAAAGTGTGAGTTATAATTTTTGATTTATAATACAGTAGTACCTCAGGATACGAATGCTTCAGCATATGAAATTTTCAGGATATGACATGAAATTCGAACATATTTTTGCTCCACAGTACGAACAAACACTCACTCTACAACGTTACATTAGTTCGCAGCACCACTGCCATGATCACGTGTTCCTTCTGTTTCTTGGTCTTAGTCCGCGTGTTTGCTTCATTGTGGAAGGATCTTGCTCGATAAAGGAAATCTTGAGGTATTGTCAAAAAGTGACTGATTTTACTGAAAAGAAACATCCCAAAAAGGTTCACACTGGCCGTATTGCTGCTCAGTTTAATGACATTTGCCTAATTCATTTTAGAAACATTTTAAAAAGTAGGCAAAGCCAAACTTCTTTGGATAGATATTTTACCAAGTAACCTCTATCCAGTGAAAGTGCTGGTAGAAGTGAAGGAAAGAAAGCAAAAAGCAGTGAATAAAAATAAAAAAAATAAAACAGAAAAGATAAAAAAAATCAGTGGTAAGTTATTGTTACATTATGTTATGTAAGTTAAGTTTTAGTATCATTTCCCTTCTCCCTCTCCTCCACCACCAGTTTATACCTCTACCGTCATCTATCCTCAAAGGTAAAGTGCAAATAAAACTACATTTTTTTATCAATTATTATGATTATTTAAATATTTACAACTACAAAATGCATTTTTCAGTGTTTTCCTTACTAAAGTTATTTTTTTCAATGTACTGCTTAGCTTTAACTTGAGTGTGTTTTTCATGTTGGAATGGATTATTTGGTTTTACATGTAATCGTATGGGAAAAAATGATTCACATTACGACATTTTCATGATATGATCTCAGTTTTGAAACAGATTAATTTTGTATCCTGAGGTACTACTGTATTGACTACTTTTTGTGGTGACTACAGATGCAATTTATTAAACATGATCTAAATTTCAAACAGTATTGTTGCTTGTTTTTTCTTAAAATATCATCAATGGGGATTTCAAATTTATCATTTGCAAAACATTATAGAAAATCATATGTATTTAGTGTATGAATAAAACACAAAATAAAATTTAATTTACATTTGTGTTAAATTATTTTTAATACAAATAATGTACACTAATATTTTAATGTAATAAAATTTTATTTTAATGAAAATAATTTCATCATTTCTATTATTTTGTTACACTGATATAATATTTTGACCATACAAAAAGTATAATCACAGCATTTACATCAGTGTGTATAAACTGAATTTGATTCACTTTTAAAGACACTTCTATACATTATCTCCTAATTAGCAAGTACTATTACTTGAACTGTAGATGATAAATTTATAATAAACTCATAATTATAATTTACAACTATAAATCTTAGTACAATAAGTTTCTATGCCACATATTATATATAAAATTATTTTCCAAACACAAATTATATCCATACCAGTTTAAAAATCACTTATAAAATATTAAAAGAAAAAAACTATTACAAAATTATTTCAGTTTCAAGTCAGATTTTTTCAATAAAAATCTAACTTGAAACTATGAAATAAATTTTGTATATATCATAACAGAAAATAAAATTGAAATGTATATTCGCCCAAAAACCAATTCTCAGTCTTAATACAAATTAATATAATAATCATTTTTTACAATTATAAATAACAGCCCAAAAAAACTACTTTTTTCTAAAGTTTATATCTTTATTATCTTAGTAATTTTGAGTTCTTACAATCCATTTTCAGGGATACTAAAACATAATGAGCAATTATTTATTGTGACATCGTCACAATGCCAGGTTGCAATTTTTAATCCTATTTTAAATTTATTTAATTTAAAATACATACTCTCCACCTCAAATTATTAGTAGTCTCTTGTCCCTATACATCATACTTTTCCTTTAACAATAGAGTCATGCTGGTCATCTATTAACTGCTTTCAAGGGAAAAGTTTTGAATTGAAATAACATGACTTCCAGTTTGTGTCAAATGTTTGCAATAGTTAATCGGAGCCTCCTGTCCCTAAGGTTTCGATATCTGATCTTGGATTTCATCCATCTAACTCTATTCTCAAGATTAAGGAAAGACAACAGATAGACAACAGTGGGAATTTATGTCTGAGATTTTTTCAAATTGCAGCTCAAAAACAAACTAATCTTCTAACACAGAAAAACTGTTCTTTTTCCCTTCTAAGCCTTTCCTAAAAAGATTAAATAAATCCCAGCTGTAGTCCAGAAGTCATTTTTATTTCTTATTTCCCTCCTCTTCCAACCCCACCTCTTACACCTGTAATTTTTCCTTTTTATCTCCCAAACAACCATTTCCATGCAATTGGTAAACTATCAGTTATTAATAATAGTTTATTTTAAATCTTCATTGCTAGCCAGATTGCCAAGGCAGTCAAGACATCAGCCTACTAATCTTGAGACATGGGATCAAACCTAGTGGGTTGTAAAACCCCAGAACTGTCCTGGATTATGCTGGTCCCTGTCACTCTCTATCCAGCAAACCCATTGTGGGTCTGGTCAAACCTATGATGGACTTGAAAAATGGCCCTCTCAGTAGCCACAAGATGGAAAAAGTTAGAAAAATGGCCCTCTCAGTAGCCACAAGTTGGAAAAAGTTAAAATAAATGAATGCTTTCATAATAACCATTTGGCATTTTCTCCCTCTCTTAACTCTTCTATAACCTTTGCCTCCTCCCACATAACACATATGTTTCTTATATTCTTCCTGCACAAGCATCATTGTAATGTTACTTGTTCCTTTTTTATGCTTTTTCAATCTTTTCATGAGAATTTTCATAACTTCTCTTCATTTAAAGGCACACTATATAATTTCATCTTTTCACTATCTTCTTTCTTTTCTTCATTCTGCCAGACTTTAAAATCAACCTATTTCTTTCAAATACAACATTGTCAACAATTTAACTGTCTCTTTTTCTATCTGCTCTTCCAAATCACTTATCCTATTTATAAAATGCATCATCATTCTTCCACTATTATCTTCTCTTTTTCCAAATTTATTCTCCTCAATTCTTCTATCATATTCTCCTGAAATCTTCCTAAATAAAATCATATTAATTTCAGTCTTCTGGCTATTTCACATTTCATCTATCTTGTTATTTCTTTTGTCTGTCATTATATTAAATGCTCTATTTACCAGTGTAGTAAATGACTTTTTTATACTTTAATAACAACTCTTTCAAATTCATAAGCACATATATAAGTTTAAAGATCTCTTTCCTGTATACCCAAGTTTGGACACTGCTACTAACTTTTTATACGATACATTAAGAAAATGTATCCTTTTCTTCAATTTCTGTTGTTAACACATATTCTAAACTCTACTGAAAGCATCCTAATAAATTCCTCCAAATTTTTCCCCTTTTCAAATCAGAAGTGGAATTAAGTTCATGGTAAGGTACATGTCTATGTACCTTTCCATAAACTTAATCCTACTTCTAACCTTCTCAAAAATTTTTTCCTCAACTATCATTTACTATAATTTTGGCCACTGGTCCCATTATTAGAGACCCAATGGGTACTGCTCTATTCTGTTTGTAAAATCTGTTATTAAACTCAAAATATGCAATATGAATAACTAAGTACAGCAAATTCTGACAAATTTGTAAAATACATAACTGCATACTCTTTCTGTCTTTCCAAAAAAAATCCTTAGTAAAGAAAAGCCAATTCCTATCTTTGGCAGATTTCTTTAAAAAGAAAGAAAAAAAAAAAAAGCACGCTTGGAAAATATAAATTTGAAGTGAAAGATTTGGTGGATTTTATTAATAAAATCAAAAGTATAGAGATGAATGAAGCGATTCAAAATCCAAACGTTAGTGACACTAGACTTTGAGTCTCTACACTAATCTAGAGACAAGGAACCAGCTTTTCTGGAATCAAAAATAAATTCATGTATAACTACAGGGTTTTTACTTTCCTTTTAAAATTTTTAAAATAAATTTAATATATTTCTCTGATGTAAAAATAATAATAATTGGATATTATTACCGTAGAAGTGTTAGTAAATAAAAAACTAATACTTACTAACTTTTACAAATATCAAATATTTGTTTATCCAAATTGGAAAAACCTGATCCTTCCATATAATTTTAATTTGATTCATAATGTTGTCTTCAAGATAAGTATTATTTAATTCCTATAAAATACAAATATTAAAATTTATTTCCATTCTTAGATTTTCTTTAACTTAAAAACATGTTCAGTTTAAGAAAATAATATATAATATTAAATAACAATAAATAAAATTTTTGGTGCTGTAACTTTTAAAACAATACTCTAATTGCAAAAATCAAAATTTGTTCTTCTTACCAAATTTATATATTTTCTACAAACAAAATATAACTTATTATACGATAGTAATTTTAAAAGCATACAACATTTTTATGAAATTACATTTGATTTTTGTTTTTTTTTACATATTCTGAACTTAAATTCATAAAAATTAAAGCTATAAATTTATTATAAAAACTAGAAATTCCCCCCTCAAGTATGATGGAATACTTTTTATGAAAAAGTAGAGATTGAAACTAACAAGTTTGTTAGACATTACTTCCAATTCAATAATAAAATTTACATGGTCACTATAGAAATGTTTTTTAAGAAGTTTGTTATAGAAGTGACATGATGCAGCTATCTTTTTTTTAAAGTTTAAATTTAATGAAGTAAGTTTAAAATATGACCTTTGCCAAAATATTTAAAACTGCAACTTAAGGGAAATTCTGTCGTCAAGCATGAACTAAATGAGGTCACTGATGTCACTGCAACATAATGTCATCGCCTAACCAAAATCGATAAAATGTTTATTCTATAACTAATATTTTAGCAAAATAAGTAACCTATACTTTCCGTTAGAACATAAAATGTATATAACTAAAAGTTCATCTGGACCAGACAAAAATTGCAGGAGTTATAAGGACATACACATACACACAGACATGAATAATGGCTTTTATATCATTAATTGTTTATTTTTACTTTTTGTCATATTACATGTTATAATTTACATATATGATAAGATGTCAATGAAATAAAATGTTTTATAAGTTTAAATAAAAACAATACAAATAAAAGTTAAAAGAAATTTCTAGTTTTAATTTAGCTCTAGTTTTGATAAAACATAAATCCATGGTTTTAATTCTGTTTTTAATTAATATTTTAATAAATTACTTACTATCTATAATAAGCATTATAAATATCATCTTCAATTAATGATATAGGTCAACTACATCAATTTTAAAGTGCTATTTTGTTATTTTCATACTATCATCATCACAGGCAGCTTATATCAATAAAATGATTCCTCTAACTATTAGTAAATTGAATTTTATATGGGTTCATTCCTATACCATGTGTCCTATTTTAGTTAAATTTTAAACCCCCCTCCCATTGGTGGTTCTTTATTTATTTATTTATTGGTGGGATTTTATTGGGTCAACTCCCCAAAAAACATCACATGGAAATTTTTCAAAACCTCCCATTTTGAAAAAGTCATATATTCCTTCAAAACAAAAATACAACAGGAAAACAAGCAATTATTTATTGTGACATCGTCAAAATGTCAGGCTGCAATTTTTCATGATATTTTTAAATTATTTAGTTTAATATATATGCTCTCCACCTCAAATTAGTACTGAAATGTCTTGCCTCTGTACATCATACTTTTCTGTTAGCAATGGAGTTGTGCTAGTTATCTATCTAACTCCTTTTGAAAGAAAGTTTTTGAATTAAAATAATGTGACTTCTAGTTTGCATTGGAAGTATGTGTATAATTAATTGGGGTCTCCTTGTCCTAAAGTTTTCTATATCTGGTCTTAACTTTCATGTATCTAATTCTGTTCTCAAGATTAAGGACAGATGACAGTGGGATTTTATTGGGTATACAATTTTTTCAAATTGCAGCCAAATAAAATTTAGTAACAAGCTACAATATACAGCTTGGAATATATATATATATATATCTGACCATTGAAATATAAAATTAAATTCCATAAGTATATTAATTTTAATGCCCATGAGTTATCCTTTTTCCCTTGATTCAAGACACATTGAAGCTCATATGGGAAAAAGGATAACTCATTGGGTCTTGAATCAACGAAAATTGATTCAAGACACATTGAAGCTCATATGGGAAAAATGAATCAATGAAAATTGATTCAAGACCCAATGAAAAAATTCAGCAACAAGTTGCATAACTTCCTGGCAAAAGTATTTAAAATTGTGTGTGGTGCTATCTGTTATGATATTTTATTATAAAAAACTTTTTTAATTATATTATATTATTAATTATAAAATGGAAAAAAGTTTAATTTTGAGAGTGGAGATTAGTTTTATAAAAAGTTGTAAATGATGATGAAAAAATCTTCGTTAAGTCAAAATCCCACTTCAGATACAATACATGATCCCCTTTAGCTCCCACCCCTTGATCTTTAACCACCGAAATTTTATAGTATCAATTCCCTAATATACAAATCTCCCTGCAAAATTTCTGAAATTTTCAACAAAAGGAATTATTAAGCTTCAAAAAGGATGAAGAAAATTGTGCCCCCACACAAACATTCATACATACAGAAAATAAACCCAAATTTGTTTGCATTTTTCAACATTTCACAGTCCCCAGAATCCAAAACTGTAAAAATCTTGGGAGGATTATTTTTTCCAATGCCATACTTTCCCCCTGTTATATAACAGCTAGGAAAGTAAAAATCTACACACAGAGCAAGACTGAATGAGAACATAGACATCACCAAATGTGACAAATTAAAGAGGAATACATTGACAACTTGCAAAAACCATTACTTTGTTGGCTAAAAAATTACATTTTGAGAGTGGTTGTTAAAATCTTCAGATACACTATCCAGGCTTTTTGTATTTGCAAAAATGCACAAACTAGATACTCTAATGAGACCTATAGTGGACAAAGTCAGGTTACCCACCTGTTTTTTGGAGAAAAAGGTACATAATCCACCTGACAAACACCTGAAGGAATATACATCCTACATTACAGGGGATGAAGACGCGAGACTACTTCATTGTATTGCCCAAGTGTGAAGAGGGTAAGAAAAAGGGATTTAAGAGGAGAGGCGAAGGTGAAAAGTAAAGCAAGATAGAAAAGAGGATGAAGAGGGAAGTCCCATGAGCATCTGCATCAGTATTTTATTGAAAAAACCAAAACATACAATATATACAATAAAGTACAAAATATGAATGCACATACAGAGACGGCTCCTAATTTGGGCCGAATACAAATAAGTTGGCGCTGAAGTTTGCACCCAGTAATTAAAAGTCATTGCTACTAGAAATTATATCCAGTCCTTTTTTGGATTTCTTCTTTTTGTCTTTGGTAATCGGACAGCCTCTGTCCATAGAGTTGTGTTGATGATTATTGAGCTTTCTGCAGACACAATTAATACACTTTGCAGTTTTCTCTTTCTTCTCACAGTCCTTATAAAGATGGTCCTCTCTGCAGTGAGTGCAGATGCAGTTTTTTAGGTTGCATTCTTTCGCAAAATGGCCGTAATCTAAACACCTGCAGCATTGTTTAACTTGAGAAAATTCATAGACTGGGCACCTTGTCCACTGTATATTGAGTTTTCGTTCTATTTTAATTGCCTCTACAATCTATGGTGTAGCCTCAAACACCCATATCTGATAATCTATATTCCTCTGCTTTATTGGAAACTTTATTTGGAAACCCTCAGAGAAATCTTTTTTCATCATTTTGTTCGTAAATGAAGTCTGCAATTTTTTCTTTTTCGACTGATTTTGGTACTGATGCTATTTTCATCAAAGGCAGTTTTCTTTTTGCTCTTGTTGCTTTTAACTCAGAGATCTTTTCCACCACTTGTAAGAATGTCACTAAGTTTGCATAACTACACATGTTTGCTGCTACTCCTTCATCTTTGATCATTCTTAATTTTCTAACTCCTATTCCTAAATTTCTTAGTTGAATTCTCTTTATTAATAACTCTCTCATTTGTTCCAATGTACTATCAGTTTTGACACTATACACCCAAGCCATGTAACTCAGTGGTTCTAATTTGTTCGCCGTTCTAATCTCTCTTTCGTTCCATTTTGTTATTTCGCTATATAATGGAGTTATTCCCTTTTCTCTGATTAGAGGTTCAGCAGTTATGGTTTTATTCATGTCATTGACTACTAGTGTGAGATATGGAGCAGCAGTTATAACATCACTACAGCTCTGTCAAAGAATATCATATGATGCCTAATGCCCCATGCACAACCATATCACATGTATCACCAAAAAAAATCACTAGATATTTGATTAGAGACAAACTGTCAAAACAATGAAGAGATAAAGAGTGATAATAAGTTTCATTATTTAGGAACTACTGTCTACTGAAAAAACTGCCTACTCAAGCCTGATAAGTATGCACAAAAGATTTAAAAAAAAAAAACAAAACACATTTTTTCAATGTGCCAAATGAAACCAGGTCTTTGTATAGAGAAAGATTTCAACAAAATATTATCATAAACACATTATTTTTATAGGTTTTAATAACACTTTCAATTATTTTGTATTATTTTTTCTGTGATTAAATATTCTATTCTTTGACACCATAATTTATTTTCAGACTTATTTCAGGTACTAACTATTTATCATTTACATCTCTCTAATTTCTGGCACCATAAAAGCAATTTTATATTTTACAAGGCAACTTGTAGGTATTGTCTGGTAAAAAAAAAAACCAACTATAATTTAACTATTATTTGGCAGCCGATGTGTTAATAAGTTGTTTATAAGTACATTTTTAAACAAAGTAATTTGACAATAGTGACTGCATTATTGATCATGTCAAAACTTTAAAGCAATTAAAATATTATCTTACTTACTATAATTTCCAAATCCTTAGGAGAAGTAACCAAAAATGCTTCTTCACATGATGATACATTTTTAATACAGTTAACACTAACCTGAAAAGAAATTATACATTTCTTTNTCTTTTCCACCACTTGTAAGAATGTCACTAAGTTTGCATAACTACACATGTTTGCTGCTACTCCTTCATCTTTGATCATTCTTAATTTTCTAACTCCTATTCCTAAATTTCTTAGTTGAATTCTCTTTATTAATAACTCTCTCATTTGTTCCAATGTACTATCAGTTTTGACACTATATACCCAAGCCATGTAACTCAGTGGTTCTAATTTGTTCGCCGTTCTAATCTCTCTTTCGTTCCATTTTGTTATTTCGCTATATAATGGAGTTATTCCCTTTTCTCTGATTAGAGGTTCAGCAGTTATGGTTTTATTCATGTCATTGACTACTAGTGTGAGATATGGAGCAGCAGTTATAACATCACTACAGCTCTGTCAAAGAATATCATATGATGCCTAATGCCCCATGCACAACCATATCACATGTATCACCAAAAAAAATCACTAGATATTTGATTAGAGACAAACTGTCAAAACAATGAAGAGATAAAGAGTGATAATAAGTTTCATTATTTAGGAACTACTGTCTACTGAAAAAACTGCCTACTCAAGCCTGATAAGTATGCACAAAAGATTTAAAAAAAAAAAACAAAACACATTTTTTCAATGTGCCAAATGAAACCAGGTCTTTGTATAGAGAAAGATTTCAACAAAATATTATCATAAACACATTATTTTTATAGGTTTTAATAACACTTTCAATTATTTTGTATTATTTTTTCTGTGATTAAATATTCTATTCTTTGACACCATAATTTATTTTCAGACTTATTTCAGGTACTAACTATTTATCATTTACATCTCTCTAATTTCTGGCACCATAAAAGCAATTTTATATTTTACAAGGCAACTTGTAGGTATTGTCTGGTAAAAAAAAAACCAACTATAATTTAACTATTATTTGGCAGCCGATGTGTTAATAAGTTGTTTATAAGTACATTTTTAAACAAAGTAATTTGACAATAGTGACTGCATTATTGATCATGTCAAAACTTTAAAGCAATTAAAATATTATCTTACTTACTATAATTTCCAAATCCTTAGGAGAAGTAACCAAAAATGCTTCTTCACATGATGATACATTTTTAATACAGTTAACACTAACCTGAAAAGAAATTATACATTTCTTTATTAATAAATAAAAATATTTATTTTCTAATAATAATTTATGATTATTTCAAAAGTTTTTGGATTGTCATAAAAGCAAGCATTTCAAAATATGAGAGAATTATAAAGCATCTAATAATCCAACACATTAACTCATTATTTTCAATTAAGAGATAATATAAATTTTAAAAAATTAGTATCATTGCATTAGATAAATGATTCTGGAACCATGGTCCCTATTCCTCCAGAGATTTGCAAGATTCTTGTCAGGGGTCCACAGTCCCATTTTCTAAAAATGCTTTTATTTTATTACTTTAACTAATATTTTAAAATACTAGTTAAAGCTATATTAAGCATTAAATTAAATGTAATAAATTTTGTATATTAAAATGTTATATTTTAATAACTTTTGGAAAATAAAAAATAGCTGGTTCTTTTTATTAAGTTTTATAATTTATCCTATTATTTTAACAAAATTTTTTAAATTAACACAACTAAAAATCATCTAAAAACAATATAAGATGCATCAGATGCTTATTGTTGTTGTTTATTAATTAATGATAAAGGCTTACAGCCAAAAATAATGGTCTGTCAAAATATATCTTTTATAAAAGAGTTTGTGATCTTTTATGTTTCAAATATAGATCAAATATAAGTTGAAGTTTTGGAACCACTGCATTAGAACATATGATCTATATTTTTCTAAATAGTATTTTTGAATTTTTAAAATATATATGAAGCACACAGTTTCAAAATCAGCAAAAAGAATGTTTCAATCTCTGTTTCAAACTGGAAAAAGTGACTTGAACAATTTTGAAACTACATAAGTCTTATCTATACTCCTTGTGTATTGTTTTTAAGTTTTTTATTTATGCTTTTTAATATCTTTTTTAATAAATTCACTAAAGTCTAAACGTTTACCAGAGATAACAGATAAAACTTTAAGATTTTGAAACAGTGTAGCAGTATATTTAAAATAGTAAGAGAGATTGAAAAGATTTAAATGTGTTAATTTTGATATTATTTGTTAGTTAAAAAGTCATTTAATAAATTGTAGTGAATTCTTGATAATTTGCTGTTGAAGAGACAAATATTGTTAAACAAATTAAGTAACTTTACAAAATAATTTTTACTTAAATGATAAAAAGATTCAATTATTGAACAACATCTAATATATAATTGAGACGGGTTGATAATAATAATAATAATCAGCGCAGAGCCCAAACGGTTAGGAGTTGAAAGTTGAAATTTGGTACACAGTTAGGGTACGTCACGAAAACGCACACTAAGNGTGTTAAGTAACAATGGAAGTGCTAAGTAACAATGGAAGTGTTAAGTAATAATGAAAGTTTTAAGTAACAATGGAAGTGTCAACAATGGAAATGTTACGTAACAATGGAATTGTTCAGAGAAAGCGACGTGCAATACTCAGATGCAGTTTTTTCGTTTTTGCGGGAAATCAAACATATTTTTAGACCCATCTAAAAATTCTCTAATTAGTCTGGAAACAAGGGGAACCAATTCTTGCATTCTGTGAAAACGGGTAAGGTTGACTGTAACGTAATAATCTTTATCTTAGTTATCGTTACTTTTGCACGAGCAACGCCGGGCTTACCTGCTAGTTATTAATAAGAGAAGAAAAAGGTGCAAATAGAAAAAATTTGACAATATTTTGATATTTTCAAATATCTTCTTCTCTTGTTTTATTTTTTTATAATATTTATAGTTTTCAATTTATTATTATAGATTATCAAACATACAATAATGCTTTTATATCTTTTATGAACTTTATCAAAATTCATGTTATCATTCATGTCACGAGAAAATACAAATAATATTACAATAATTTTATCTTTTCATAAGTGCTCACCTGACTATCATGTTATCAAGATAAAAGAATATACATTTTTTTAGTGACAATCAAATAGTTTTTATTATAGATTCTCTGATCTCTGCAATATGATTCACATTTTTGTTACTTTCCCAGCTCTATATATAACAGAGGGAAAGTATAGCAATTGGTCAAAAAATGACCCAGCAAAATTTTTACAATTTTGAACTGGAAAGATCTTGAAATGTCAACAAATGCAAAAAAAAATTTGAGAGTTTTTTCTGTATGTATATATGTATGGATGGTTGTGAAAGTGTGTGTGAGGGTGGCATGATTTTGGTCACTCACTTTAAAGTTTAATAACTCCCATTCTTATTGTCAAAAATTTCTGAAATTTTGTAAGGAGGTGTATGTATTAGAGGCATCATTGCTATTAAATTTTGGTGGTTAAAAGTTGAGGGATGGAGAGATATAAGGTGGTCATGTCTCATATTTCGAATAAGATTAGACTTAATGAAGATTTTCCTCATTATTAACATTTACAACTTTTTATAAAATTCATCTCTACCCTCAAAATTAAGCTTTTTGCCATTTTATAATAATTAATTATATAAAAAGTATTTAATAAAATATCATAACAGATGGCACTACACACATTTTTAAATGTTGCCAGGAAAGTTAAGTAACTTGTTGCTAGATTTTTTCTGGTTTGGAATAAAAATTTTTTTATTACTGCTATAAGTTAGTGTAGTAATTTAGTAAAAAAATATTTTTCACTCTATATTATTCAAAAAAGGAATCCAGTTTCACCCAACTTTATATGTTGCAACTAATTCAGTTTCAATTAAAGATAATACTTTCTTATAACAAAGAGGATTATTTTTTAGACACTAAAAAATGATATAATAAAAAATGATATAATATTGTGTACAAAAGAAATAAGTTATTTATTATATTAAACCAAGAGTTAGATTCTATAACAATCTAAGAGAGCTTAAAAATGTAATGAATAATGCAATTTTACAAATTAAAAGATAGACACTGTATTTCATTCATACTTATGCTTAACATTGCATATCATAAATTAAAATAAGATAAAATCTCACAAGTAAAATAATGAAAATATTTTAGTGAATACTGATTTAATATTCTGACATAAATCCAAAGAATGCAAGCTTAGTTTTCATTCATATCAAAATACATTTGTATATACAAATTCTAGTTCTTTTTCAGGATAAATATATTATTGAGAAGACTGTGTCTTGTTTATAAAATTGCGCTGCCATCAACGGGTACATACATACCTTAGAGGTATGAAGGAGTACTGTACATGTCAGGAGTTGCAACTTGGCACAGAGTATTAGGTGCCCAAATCATGCGCAGATAAAAAAACCAGACTTGTAGTTATTCAGGGGACCGAGAACCAAGTAAAAAAAAAATACAAAATTGCAACATTCTTTCTACAAACAGGCACTAGTGTGAGATTTGCGCACGTATTGCTCATTGGGAAGCTGGAAATGCAAATGTTGTGAAATTGAATTCTGACAAACGAATCTTTGAAAAAACCCATTTGCATGTCCCATGTTATTCCCGAATATCTCTGGTCGTGACATGCTGACCTTGACCGGTTGACCCAAGATATCTCGTTTCAGCATTGGAATGTTTTTGAAACTAGATGGTGCGAGTCATTATAATTTTATATTATAAAAACTAACTTCTGAAATATAATTTTTTTTTTCTTTTTACATTTATTAATATATTTATTTTGTTTGTGCAAAATAAAAAAATAAATTCGGACGATACAATAGTCACAATTATTTTTTTCAAAAACGGGAAATTTTTATTAGGCATCGACAAAAATTCAACCCAAGGCAACATGCAATGAAGAAAAATTTTGATATTGGATAGGTTAATTTCACCGAAAATGCATCGTGGACAACCTTGTAGCCATGGCCAAGACCAGCAAAGTTTGAACAATTGCACTCAAAACCAGCGATACCAAAGAAGATTGGAGAATAAGAACAAGATCCACCATCAGTGTCGAAGTGATCTCGCTTAGTAGTGAGTCTCCGAGACATAGTCTTGTCCCAAATATTACCTTACTGTTTTACTTGTCTTTAAGTTATTTCCAGGTTTATAAGCGTGATGAAATGTTTATTAATAAAATCAATCAAAAATTATTTCATAAAACTAATCAAGTCCAATTTAATGTAAACTGCATTACAAATTTTTAATAAAAAATTATTTCAAAAAACATTTTCACCTTTATAATGCTAACACTTCCTTGTTGTTAGAATTAAGAAAGATATTTGTGTTTTGTCTCCAAATCAGAAAAATGTAGATGTTAAGATCATTAGAAAAGTAAATTTCTTAATATGTAAATAGAATTTGCTTGAACATATATTATTTTTCAAATTAAGTCATACTAAATATTTTTAAAAATTTCTACATGTATTATATTTAATATTGGACTTAATTCTTATGTTTTAAGCAATTTGAAGTACAAGATCCTTTCAAAATACTAAGCACAAACAGTACTTACTTCAAATAAACTAACCCAGCNATGACATAATGGATGCCATAGGCAATATCAGCTTCGCTTGGCAAGAATTAACTGATAAATGCAAAAAACAAAGTGTGGAAGAAGTTATGACTGAAGGTATCCAAGAATTCTCAATGAGAAGAGCCTATCGCTGTATCATTAGGTTGACCAACCTCAACCTAATCGATACAGCAGGACTAGGAAATGTAGATAAACAGGATATTGAGGAGTCACCACAGGTTTCTGGTGAGAGTCTTATCAACAACGACCTTCAAGAACTGGGAGAACAAGGAATCCATGTAGAACTGGAAAATAGAGATTCTGAAAACGAAGAACCCAAACAATTTCTCTACAGATTTCCTTAGTAAAAGTTTGGTAATGATAACTGAAATCATTGATGAAATTGTAGCAAATGATCCAGATTTTGAAAGGAGTGCAAAAGCAAAACAAGGCATTTTGGACGTAATCTTTTGCTACCGGGATTTGCTTAAGGAAAGAAAAAGTGACAAATGAAACATCACAACTTTATTGCAAAAAAACCAAGAATTTCAGAAAAGTCAGGACCTTCGTCACAAAAAATGAACTATTAATACAGAAAAAATGGACTAATGAATATATTATTATACATTTCTGTGTGCATATTTTTGTACGTTATTTAACATATATTATTATACAAATTAATATAAAAATAACTTAAAATTAAAGTAAAATTTTTTTATTTTCAGTCACGTGTTCCCCTATCTCTATTTACTCTATGTTAAAATGACCTCGTTTAACACTGTTTCGCTTAGCGCTTGTCATCTAGGAATGCATCCCCCGCATTTAAGCAGGGTCTTACTGTATATGCTTATTTTCTTCCTTAATTATTTGTATTTAAAATTTTGTTCCATTTATTTATATTCGAATTTGTTTTACCTGACAATGGCGAATAAATTTGGCTGAAAACATTTGTTGCATTTTTATTAAATTTCTCAGCAACATAAGGTGTTGTGTCTTGAACTACTTGCTTCTTATTCCAATATATTCATTTTAAAAGTAATGTATTTACTGATTAAAAAAATACAAAAATAACTAATGGTTGATTAACAACTAATAATTAGTAGTAAAGTGATAGTTACAGGATATTCATTAAATCCGATTTCCTTGGCATAGCGATCATTTATTTCAATTTCATTTTCATCCTTTGAATAAGTTCTGCCATCCCAATTGAAATATCCTATTCTGTCATTATATTCCAATTTAAATGTCATATCCTGTAAAACAAAATTAAATATTTTAAGTAAAAATAAAATGTAAACAACCAAAAAACCTAATTATTATGTAAATATTACTAGAATATTGTGCAACTTTGTGGTGTCACAACAGAATTGAGATAGAGCCAGAAAGAAAGAAGCAATCCCTGCACCTACTAGGCACAGATGAGGCAATCCTGACAAATGTAGACAGATGAACTTTGCACTTGCCATCTCAACAGAAGCTATGAACCTGCCAGCCACAAGACAGACAATCCTTTTACCTGTTGGCCAGGAACAAAGAGATGACTCTTGCATTTGCCAACATAAAGAGGTGATCTGAGAACAAAGCAATCACCATTGATTGCTTTGTTCTTCTGTTTTGTTCGTTTCTCACACCTATTTTTCATTAGGTGCACACAACAATATTTTTATTTTTGACCACTAGGCCTAAATCTCATTAGGCACACTCAGTCAAATCAGAGACAGCAGACATTGTTACTTTAATACCTCTGTACATTGAAAACGAAGTCACGGATTCATATTTTTTACATTTAAATGGACCTTCATTACATATTTGGATTCCTAATCATAATTAACAAAGTTTCATCAAAATCAACCAATTAAATTTTGAGAATAAGCTCAATTCTGTAAGCAACATAGAAGAGGCTTCACTAATGCTCTACCTCAATTAAAGTTTATAAAATTTTTCTCATAAGTCTAAATATTGTATATTAAATTCTACAGTGCAAGTAATCTTTCTTTACATTTGAGAGTACAAGAATTTTTCCATAACTATTAAATATATGCATAATTATTTCTAAGTTCTTCTACTGAATGAAAAAAGTTACATGTTATTTTCTTGGATCTTAACAATTTTATATAAACCATTAATTATTTCAAAAGTTTACATTCAAAATTTGCAATTACAAATTAAAAATATAGCATCTTCATTCAAAATTCCTGTTCAAAAACAATATAGGAAGTAATTGTTTATGTTTTGAAGACTTATTTTAAAGAAAAAAAACAATTACTATCACAATTAAAATGTAAACAGGTTACATTTTAATTTTTACGTGATCTTCATTAATGTTAAATGTTTCTGTCTGTTGATGTATTTGATCAGCAACCTGTTGTTTGATAAGTTCAAGTGTTGTTTGTGGGATAAGGTGGTTGTGTATAATTGTTCTTTTTTAATCAACAACCCTTTGTTCGGTGACAGTGAGGTGAGGATATTGTTGTGTGAATCTTTGGTGTAGTTGTTGTCCGAATGCTGTCATGTTTGTTTCAAGTCTTGTGATGGTGTAGTAAGTACAGATGATAAACTCATTCATTTCTATTGTCCATTTCATCCATTGGTGTGGTTTTCCAGCCTTTGTGGTCTATGGATGCATTGCCACAGAAACACCAAGGCTAAGTTGGTTTCTCACATCTGTTGAGGGCTTTGCAGTAGCCATTGTTGAGTCAGTGCTGCTTTCGCCACTGGTAACCAAGGGAAACTGTTGCCTATTTTTTGAACATGAGCCTCTGCCTAACCCATGAATGCAGACTTTGTTACTCATGTGATATCTGAGTATCACACTTTGATTTGGTTACTAACACGATAAATATCTACACAGAATGTGGGAGTGGTCACTCTTAGCTTCATTTCTTCCAATAGACCTTACTGGCATGGGTGATACTACCAGGAGCTTGTGCTCCAGCCTACATTGCCCTATGGATCAGTAAAATTACTGGGCTCTCCCACCACAACCAGATGGTGACCATGGGAGAGTTATTATTATTATAGCACTTTATATCTCATTTAGAATAAACAAAATACACGATAGATTCTCAAATATCCAACAAGATTAATTTTACTGAAATATCATATTTAAAAAATTTCATAAAAACAAAACAATTTGAGTCTTTAAATTACTTCAGCAATTTTAAAATTATCAAAATCTCCAACAAATGTTAAGCTGTGTTAATAGCAATAGGCTTTATGGTGATCAAAACAATGAGCTTAAATTATTCATAATGTATGTCTGCTTGCACTTGCTTACAATTACAACTCTCTTTGTCAAAGTCAATTAAATACATATATAGAAAGTTTCAACTCTAAAAATGTCACATTTTTTTTTTAAATATGCCAATTCTGCAACATTGCCAAAGAGTACTTGCCAGATATGTCAAAGGATTTTTTTGGTGCCAATTATAGATTAGTAAGAAATTGTCTAGCTATTCTGAGAAATATTTTTGAGCTGTGGAATCATACATAGATATCTTAAATTGAAAACTATAAAAATTAATATTGTAAAACATTTTAATTTCAATGTTAATTTGTCCACTTATATGTAATGTACTATGCACATAGTAAATACCTACAAATGTAACTTATAACATATATAGATGGAGATAAATTATAATAGAATTGATAAATGTCATACATTTCACTGGTANTAATAATATCGTATATGAAATACGAAAATTCCAAAAAAACAAAAATCAAGGTATAAATTATGAGCTCTCCAATTTTTTAATTAGGTATTTCCAGCCTGATGGTAATCCTTCAGCATCCTTAGCATTAATACATGTATCATGCAATCTGCCTTTATACATCTCAATCTTTTCAGTGCTTATCGCCAATGTCAGGGAATGCACTGGTTTAATAATATTTGCTTCATCCCATTTGACCACTGAGCTTTCAGCTTGTACCATCTGCAACAGATCAAATCAATCCTTTACTGACATTATATTTATGTTCTCTCAACCTGACTCTCAAATTTCTATTAGTGACACCAATATAATTTTTCTTGATGTCTAGTTCTGTTTTCGCATGGGATCTTGTATACTCCTGCAATTTTTTTTTATCGATCTTGTCTTTGTCATTCCTTAATACTCGTATTTTATACAAATTGGGAGCTCTCTTGAAAATTAACATGGATTTTTTCAGTCAGAAATTTCCTTCATGATGACTTTTTTACTATGGGCCCAAATATGGGATAGGTAAATATATTTTTTCCCAAGAGTTTGAATTTTCAGGAACAAAGTTCGGTCCATGTTTTAGGATTTCTGATAAATCTCTTTGACATTTATCAGAAATCCTGATAAATGTCAAAGAGATCCTAAAACATGGACCGAACTTTGTTCCTGAAAATTCAAACTCTTGGGAAACCTCGATTAAGGAAATAGAAAGAGATATAATTGGACTGGATTCTTTAGAAAAAGAATACCTTAGATGGACACTGTCATTAAAGACCAAGAGGGGTTGGAATAAAAAAAGGTGTGCAAACAAAGACATCAAACTTACTAAATGATGGCTGAGAAAAAATGATTTAGTTACAACAAGGACTGACAAAAGCAAAACATTGGTTATCATGAAAAGGCAGACCTATGATAAGGCATTGGAAGATTATATTAAAAAAACATAATGTGAACGTGTTGACACAAAGATTATCAAAAGCATCAATACAAGAGTTAAGAAGCTTGAAAAAACAAAGCTCACTAATGCATTACTTTTCCTCTAAAATTGTCAAAATCCCAGACCTAGAATGCCAAGATTATTTGCCTTTTCCAAAACCCATAAAGAGAGTAACAAAGTAAGGCCTATAGTGAAAAAATGCAGGGGATCAACTTTTATCCTTAAAAAGCAGTTACATAAATTTCTCACCTCGAGAATAATGTATATGTGGCACATGATCCCTGAGATGTGGTTAAAGAGATACAAGATCTAATGTTAATGGACAATGAGGTGGGAACTGTAATGAACTATGAAAGCTTATACTCCTCTATTAAAATCAAATCATGCATGATAGCATTTTTAGATTTCATGCACAACATTAACCCAGATTTGGCTTGCTACAATAATGAGTTGGTAGAACTGGCTAGCCTAATTTGTAATGAATCTTTTTTCACCTTTAATGGCCATCAGTACAGACAAAAAAAAGAAGTCCCATGTCAGGACTATTATGTGAGCTTGTTTTGAGAAAACTGGAAAGAAGTATCCTTTGTGACTTCAAGACTGAAGTTGTGTATTTTAAAAGATATGTAGACGATGTCTTTGTATTGTGGAAGAATGACCGAAGAATCAATGACTTTATTAGCAGGATCAACAATAACAATGACAGCCTTAAGTTAAAGATTGAACAGAAAGGTTCCTCACGGATATATTTTTTAGACATAGATATTGTATTCAAGAAAGGGCATTTAGTCACTAAGGTGTATGTAAAACCGACACAAAGCCCATTGTACATTCCATCACACTTGAATGATCCATTCCAGTACAAAATGGCTGCCTTCCATGCCCTTATTAGAAGAGCCTTTCTCTATTGCAATAGTATAATAGATAGGCAGAAAGAAATCAATAGGATAACTCAGATCACTAGAATGCTAGGACACAATGCGAATATGATAACAGCACTGATCAGAAGCTACAAAATAAACAAAGCAAAGGTTCCAGGCACAGATTTCTCTAAAATCACAAAGTGCACTTATGATAGAAGTAAAAATTCCATCGTGAAGGAAATTTATGACTGAAAAAAAAATCCATGTTAATTTTCAAGAGAGCTCCCAATTTGTATAAAATACAAGTATTAAGGAATGACAAAGACAAGATCGATAAAAAAAAATTGCAGGAGTATACAAGATCCCATACAAAAACAGAACTAGACATCAAGAAAAATTATATTGGTATCACTAATAGAAATTTGGGAGTCAGGTTGAGAGAGCATAAATACAATGTCAGTAAAGGATGAAATGCCACAATACTGTTGCAGATGGCACAAGCTGAAGGCTCGGTGGTCAAATGGCATGAAGCAAATATTATTAAACCAGTGCATTCCCCTATGTTGGCGATAAGCACTGAAAAGATTGAGATGTATTGCATGATACATGCAATTAAAAGACAGATTGCATGATACATGCATTAATGCTAGGGATGCTGAAGGATTACCATCAGGCTGGAAATACCTAATTAAAAAATTGGAGAGCTCATAATTTATACCTTGATTTTTGTTTTTTTTTTGGAATTTTCATATTTCATATACGATATTNAAATTTTATCAGTTAAATTTTTTCAAGTAAAACTATTTTTCAATACATATATATTTTATAAAAAAATGTAGAATTTCAAAGAAAATCATCTCACAATATAATTATATAATGCATTATCTTGCTATATATTAAATCAAATCATGTAGTGTTTACTTGGAAAATTGCTTTACAAGCTTATTCATTTTTTGTTTAATTCCTAAGAAACTTGTTATAATTATTGGGAAATGAAAATGACTTAGTAATGCTAATATACAATAGTATTTAAGTAAATATTGGTGCAAAGAAACAAAATATAACAGAAAAATGAATGTTTATTAATCTATGTGGTAACTCTTAGGCTTTATCAAATGATTTCATTATAATTATAAAACAAATGTAACTTATTACATTTTTTTAATACACAACTTTATTACAAAATAATTTTAATGGAACATTTTTGTATTTTGTGCATTAAATAATGGTGAAATGATGTTTAATTGGAAAAAAATAACTTGCAAAATTTAAAAATTAAAAACTGTTACATTGTTATTACATTTAACCTATTTCATCATAATTTTACTACTGTAGTTTCTTATGGAAATCCACAGGTTATCTGTTTATAAGTCAATTTGAAAGCAGATGCAGATTATGATGATGATGAAAGTAATCTGCACGAAAATACAATAAATTTATTAATCAATAACAGAAAGTTAATTGTANTAATTTTTTAACGAGTTTGATTGAATTTCCTTTCTTCTGAGATCGCAGCAATGCGCGACGCGTAAGCTAGTACAAAATAAAAGTCAAGTTGCCATTTTATACAATTAATTAGCTAAGTAAATTTGTTACAATTATACATAAAATAGTACTATTTTATACATCAAGACACTATGTTATAATATATAAAACAATGCTATTCTAGAGTTATAGTAATGTGTTTGCCGGCTAATATGCAGAATATGTCACTATTTACAAATTATTTTGCAAAATTCTATAGTCCATTCTGACAGGTTTCTCAGCTGTGAAAAATCAGTTTATTGACCAATCAATAATGTCACACTGCTGGCAAATTCCACCCTCTCTAATATTGAACTGGGAAAAGTAGCTTGCAAAGCAACCATATCCTGTTAAAAATTGTATTTCTTTATGGGTTGATTTTGGAAATATGTTTGATAACCCTGTTGCCCAGGAAGAAATGATGAATAATTTCACCTGTGTTTCCCTCTTCCCACAGTCTGCCACAATTGATTATGGGCATTTATTTTTGTCTTGACTGTAACAATGGAAATTGGCTTGTACAAATGCTCCCTCAGTCCATATTCAGCAGCTTCCCTGGCAAGAGAGTCAGCCCTTTCATTACCACTTATTCCATGGTGTTCCCTGACCCATACCAGAGCATACTGGTTCTTGCTATTAATGACAGCCCAGTTAAATCCTGTTTGCAATAAGGATTTGGGCAGACACAATGAAAGTTTAAAATAACTTTTCTCTATTGCTGACCACAATTTTTACAAATTTAATTTCCCAGAATTGTCCTGTTTGATATGATTTTATCTCCACCAGGCACTACTGTACTATTCTATGATTGTAAGCCATTTCTATACAAGCAAAAAATAAAAGAAGCCATGGATCCAGGAATGACCAAAAATGAAAAATTATGCTTCAGTATTTTTCTTAAATCCCTTCTGTTTCTTCACAATACTGATTATTTTGTGTATGATAACAAATTGAAGAAAATTGGAAAAAAAACCAGTATTTGTGTTATTTCCTAGTAACCTTAGAGAACTTCTGAGAGAATGAATAACAGCATTAGTGAATTATTTTGAGAGAAGTGTTGCATAAACCATTTTTTGGTAAGATTTTTGCACAGCCAAAATGATTCCATTTTTTTCAGTCTAGGGCTGCCCAGAGGGTAACAGGGACCTGGGGCAAAATACTTATGGTAACTCTACAGCAAATTAAATTTTTATATTAAAGTAAAGAAATAAATGAAAATAAGGAAAAACCAGAAACTCTTTTCAATGTATAATAAATTTTATATTAATTTATTTATAAATTATCTAATAAAATATATAAATTTTATTTAGAACAGGTTTTTAGGTTTAAATCAACAAATGCTTTTTCTGCTTTCATTTGAGCAGAATCATCAACAAGTTTATATAATCAATTGATTAATTTATTTATTGAAATTGCATAGGGGCTTCTTGATCTTGGGAAATGGGAGCATTTACCCAAGATCAGGGATCATCTGGGCATCCCTTACTTGGATAAGATACACACAAGCATTACTCATCAATTAAATTGGAACTACTGAACATTATAACACAAATTTTTAAACTCCCAAAACTTGTTGCAACATTAAAAAAAACTTACTTTTGGTACAAAAGATATGATTGCAATTCACATCTGCAAATGTGTCCAAATGCAACTTTGAATGAGATGGTTGGAACTTTGTAAGAGCTAAGACTTTGTAGTAGGAGTAAAAATGTCAAAGGAAACAATAATCTACATCCTCATGATTTCAAGAGGCTGTGTCTCATGAGGACACAGCCTCTTGAAATCAGCCTATAAACACACTATATGGTTAATGGAGCATGTAGCACAACTCCAATCACACCCCAGTAGTAGTCCATGCGACAGCATTTCTCACATTTTACAATGTTTTAGCCATCCCTAGTAAAACAGAAAACAGTTGATTTTTAGCATCGTTTCAGGAAACAGTTCCACGCTTTTCACTTTAAATTTTACTTCAGTTTGGAGTCTTCAAAATTCCAGATGGGCTGATTTTAAAAGGCCAGACCTGGCAAACACAGACCAATGGTTCCTTCTACTTCTTTTACTCCTACAAATAGGGTATAATTACACCTCCAAACTAGATGATCGGGACCTTACTAGAGCCGTAGACCGTACCGCAGGAGTAAAAAAATCAAAGAAACCATGTCTCTACACGTGACTGATTTGGGGGGTCGAGTCAAATATAGGACACATGACATACATACATACATGTGAAAGAAAAGACTGTATACTCAAAGGTGTAGTCTTAAAATATAAGAAAGATGGGTGAAGGAAGGAAGAAAGGAGAGTGATTCGAGGAAAAGTTAGGAAGATAGGATGGTTGGAGATTTGAAAGTGGAAACAGGAGGAGTAGGACACATGACAGGTCCTACACCCCAAAATCAGCCCGGAAGTAGATCAATTCCGAGGGGCTATATTTCACCATGAGTAGCATGTACAGGTATGGTTCCAATGACTTTTTTGCTCGTGCAACGGGGACCTGCAATTCTGGGAGTGGAAAATCACTCGAAATTCACATCTTACCTTTATATTCTAATTCTCTTTGTATAGAATCGTGTACAAAGTATAAAGTACCAAAATCACGTACAGAATATATAAAAATTCCCTAGAATATATAAGAAACATCGCATTAATCATAATTACGTATATACTTTTAGGTGAACATTTAATCTTCGATTAACTAATTTAATTAGAAATATTTAATGTATAATACTGACCTTTACCGTATTATTAACAGAAAACGTTATGAAACGTAAATAAATGTTAGAAAATAAACAAATATTCGTCGATTCGAAGTTAATCAACATAAATTACATACTTTCGTTTCTCTTTCCTGAAACAGCCGCCTGACATTTTGAGCATGCGCAGTAAACGTTTTACCGATGGCAAAGTTCGTCTGCTTTTTCAAATAATAATAAAAAAAAAAAAATTTTAATTTAAATTTAATAGAAATTTTATTCGTTTTATTATTCCTTTATAAAAATTCGTTTTAAAAATATTAGTATAAATTTATTTATTAAATTTCGATATAGCTTAACATTTTTTTTTTTTAACTCTTTCTGCCCTGTGGGCGTTAAGAGGGCCTCTTTTTAACAATTCCATTATGGGTTCTACAGGCCCACAATGAGACGAGGAATGAGAACGATATATCCAATCCGAACGCCCTAGCAGAAAATATTTTTCTGGAAATATCATCCCGATATATTTCAAAAAGTTCAGTCAAAAATTCAGAAAGCTATTGATGATGCGTGCCCACCAGTGGCCAAGGGGTCTTCGTACCCTGAACACTAGGAGTTCGGTCGTGGGTTAGCGCCTCGCTCGAATGGACTAGCCACGTGGAGTTTTACGGGTTTTCTCCATGTCTGCAACGCGTAAACAGGGGCCAGTTTCTCTTAAAAAGACCTCCCGGAAGGCATCCCCCTAAAGCAGATAACCCAAGTGTTGCGTTTCCATAACTTAACAAAGAAACATATTGATGATGCAAAATATATTTCTTTAAAAACGCTGATATTTGGATAACAACTACAAATAATTTTCCTTTTTTAAATGTAACAGCTTCACTGGTTGAAGGATGATTTTCAGCAAGAAAGAGTTGTTTTGCGAATTGTTCCCTTTGAAGGTTTCTACACAGCTACACGAATCAGTGAACAGATAAACATTGTTCTTAAACAGTATAAGTTGACAAAAGTCATAAGATATTCTTAGTACTAAGAGATTCTGGAGCAAATATGGTAGCTAGAATCAGAAATTGAAACTTAGAGGCATTACCATGCTTTACACATACATACATTCCAGCTGACACTAAACGAATGGAAATTTTCTCAACAAGATGTGAAAACTATAATTACAGTTAATAGAAATATTGTCGTACATTTTAGTCATTCTGCTGTAGCTGTAAGAAAATTGAAAGCAGTGGCGTGCCGTCATTAGAAGCGTTGGAAGCGCAGCTTCCCTCGTATTCTCTAAAAAATAAATAAATATTAATTTTAATTATATTAAAATAATCGCACAATATTTTATTATAACCGCATTATGTATCTTATTACAAATTTCTATACTATACGTAAAAAAAAAAANGTGTTTTTAAAGAAGTTATTACTGATATTACCCAACCGGTAAGTCGAGAGCTACTGGAGGAGAAATGAATCACAGTCTCTTGTATAATATTATGAATGTTTACTACATCAAAAGGGAAAGTCGATAATATAAAAATGTACTATTATGAACATCAATTATATAACAAAAGGAATATTTGTTTGAGAATTTTTGTAAGGAGGTAGTAGCCATTTGTGTAATTGGAAAGAGAGATTTTTAGAAAGTCTTCTTTTAAAGAACACTCAAATAACAATAAAGACTGAAAAATAACATTTAAAACATTCGTTTTATTCCACGATTATATTTAATTTCACTTATTTCTTTTTTATTTTTAAGACAAATTATATGTAAAAATCTCTGCAAGAGTCATACAATTAAAAAATTTAGATACACTGTTTTTATATTAAGAAAACAAATGCATCAATTAGGAAAATAGGATAGAAAACTATCCATTTCTATATTTTCTTAATTCATTTTTAATTTATTTTTATTTTGAAACGAATTTAATGCTTTAGAAATTAATTTTATTATAAGATACTAATTTTGTTATGTAAATATTCTGTGTTTAATATCATAAAAGTTGTTTAATAAATGAAATATTTTATGTAGTAAGAGTTTCTCATATTAAATAACATTATCCAGATAATAGTACAAATAATATTTACCTGAAAGAAAAGTGTTTTATATTATCAATATTGTTCTCAGAAAACTGAAACTCAACTATAATTCCCTATTGTTAGCTTTTCTAAGCTACAACAACGATTCTTTTGTTAACTTTTTTTATATCTTTATATATAATATTTTGACAATGATGACAAATCCATCTGTTTGATGAAGAATTTCTTTTTTATTGATCATAAAAATATAATAGTTTTTCAAAGATTTTTACGGATAAAACATAGAGAAATTTTAAATTAGGGATGCATGTTTATAAGTGCTTGTATCTTCATTATTATTTTAAAAAGTACTTGCTTATAAAACATATAAATGCATCTATATTTTTTTATTATTGCTTTATTTTTTAAATTCCAAGCATTAATAGTTTCTTAGAATTACTTCGGAATACCGTATAAGATACCGTGTACCTGTAATACAACTAACTACTATATAGGAGAAACTAAACGTATACGAGTAAAAGAACATATTGCAGATCTCAAATATAACCGACTAAACTTTGTTTTTCAAGACCATTGTTTAATAAATAACTGTAATATAGATAAAAATAATGTTAAAATCCTACACAAAGAGAAAAATATGTATAATAGAAAATNAGAAATCAATTTATTATAGATAATTTAACAAATATAAATTATTATTTTAGAAAATGGGGGTCACAAAAAAATTATACAATATTTGGTGGGCGGCGAGTATAAAAAGGTTAACCCTACAATTGTGACGGTCTCGAAAAAACGAAAAATAAATGAAATAGAGGAGTTATTGAATTCGTTCGACCACATCAGTTTCACGTATAAAGACACTATATTTAAACAACGTTTATGGATGGCCATAGGTGCTAAATTACAAACAACACGGGTAGGTCTAGTAGAATCGATATATAGGCCTAGTATTTAGATCACACGTTCTTTATTTGAATTCGGAATGCTAGTCTATTAATTTAAATTTTCTATATTATAATAGAGAAAACGGAGGAAAAATGGAAAGTACAGTACAAAGGGATAGATATACGAGAGAAAAAAATTAATAAAATGTAGCACTGTTAGTAACAGTGGCGTTTCCTATTCGGAATTTTATGTATGTGTGTTCTGGCGTAAAACAGAAACTGAACCGAAAGCTGATTTCAGATTCAGTTTTCTGCTACACAATTTTAGGCATGTGTGTTCCTGGCCTTAGGCCAGGAAACACACATGCCTAAATTTTAACAAGGCCAGGAACACACATTTTAACAAGGCCAGGAACACACATGCCTAAAATTCTCTATAATAAATTGATTTTTTTATTATTGCTTTATTTTTTAAATTCCAAGCATTAATAGTTTCTTAGAATTACTTCGGAATACCGTTATAAGATACCGTGTACCTGTAATACAACTAACTATTATATAGGAGAAACTAAACGTATACGAGTAAAAGAACATATTGCAGATCTCAAATATAATCGACTAAACTCTGTTTTTCAAGACCATTGTTTAATAAATAACTGTAATATAGATAAAAATAATGTTAAAATCCTACACAAAGAGAAAAATATGTATAATAGAAAATTTAAAGAAAGCGTCTCAATTTTAACAGCCAAAAATTGTATCAATAAAAATTTGAGTGTAAAAATAAATGAGAACTGGATGAAAACATTATAATACACACAACATACATTAATGTTGATTGTAATTATCTATAATGGTTATACCGTTATTAATAATATCTTTCTTTGTAATATGCAAATCAGTACAAAACTGCAATGCAGTATGTAACGCGGATATGGTTAAAAATAATACTGTAATGTAAAAAATTGTCTACTTCTTTTTCGAGATATATGTGATTATGTCTAAGATTTCTGGATATTGTGAAATAGGTAAAAGATCATTTATAGCAAATTTTAATGAAATTACTCCACTTATTGTAAAATAAGTTGTGCGCGCCCATTGGGTTAAAGCCTTGTATGTATAACGGATTAAAAGTGGA